>NC_031502.1:30405160-30423902 GCF_000237925.1 Schistosoma mansoni | reverse complement strand
GGTGGTCTAGCTTCAATTGACTCATGATTTTAACTATATATTAGAAAGGAAGTGTTTTAGACAATTAGAGTATGGGATTGTTGAAATAATAGTTGAGTTCGGTTTCGAGATTTCGATTGTGCGACTGCATATATATATATATATATATATCAATACTGTACCCCCAATATGTTTTATCTATTCACTTATAAGATCAACGACGTTTATTATTTCATGCAAATGTTATTCTCATATAACTAAAACTCACTATATAAACAAAAAGTACTTTATAATAATAATAGTAATAATAATATAGATTACATTGTTGTACATCATATTCATGAATAACTACAATTGAATTTAGGTTTACTAAAAACTAAACATATGAAGGTTATACATTAAAAATCATTTTATTTATAATCTATCTACTTAATGAACTTGACCTGA
Source organism: Schistosoma mansoni (assembly GCF_000237925.1). Taxonomy (NCBI): domain Eukaryota; kingdom Metazoa; phylum Platyhelminthes; class Trematoda; order Strigeidida; family Schistosomatidae; genus Schistosoma; species Schistosoma mansoni. The sequence goes on along the minus strand of NC_031502.1, from coordinate 30,423,476 downwards.
TGTTTCAGCATTTAATTTACGTAAATTGTTCATAGTTTTTACTTACTGTAATGGAGAAAATATTTGGGGATTGTTAAGTTAGTGAATGTAATATGCTGATTAATTGATGAAACGCAGTGATAAAATTTGGTCGAGTGATAACTACTCAAAAGATGGGGTTATTGACACACACCTCTGAAGGAACTGGTATCAATGACAAGAGAACTAGTCAAAATAATAGGCGTTCTTTTTTATCTAATCAAATAACGCGGATACATACGAAATAATGAACACAAAAATGAATATAATTAGAGGTTAATTGAAAAGTGAGCGATCAAAACGTAAGGGTTTCGTAGTTTACTTAAGTACCAATGAAACTAACACTTGACTATCTCACTTAACGCGTAGACATGCAATCAAGAATACTTTCAAAGTTGATCATCTCCAGTATCAGTTTTTTTGTGACTAACTAATTTATGATTGTCCAGAGTAAATCATTATTTACCAAGTAAATAAATTATTGATACAGTTAACTAATGGCTAAATAAACCGAAGCATTTATTAGGGTGGATTTTTAAACCCTATAATTCGGTGACTTTAAATCATAAGATTTTATTAGTAAACCTTCAGTCGATTAGGGATTAAAATGGTGTTCTTTGTTGTAAAGTGGTTGTTAATATTTTAAAATTGGGTTTCAGCTAGTTAATTAATTAATATTCACCATACAATTAACTGCATTTGTATATAAGCACTCATCAAAATTATTCAGATCATCTCTATTTTGCTTTCTTTATCTCTCTCTCTCTTTAACTATCAATGAATTTCGAGGTTATTTTTGTATATTTAAAAAAATATTTAGGTTGATTGTACCACTAAATTTTGCTATGTATATATACATATGTATATGTCCTAAACACAATAGATCGGTAAATCGAGTTGATTAATCTGTAGTTCACATGAGTTAATTTAAATTTTATTTGGAAATAATTATTATTCAGGATTATAAAAATGTATGATAAATATTTGTTAAGGTGCTTACTCACCTTGTCCACGAAATCTGTATGAGGTATGCACTCATGATCAATCTTTAGAAAAAAATTAACTTTACTGCTATGTCAGTAAGTCACCGTATATCAGAAGACAAGAAATCCGTTCTCTAATTTTAATTTGGAATGGGGTCAGTCGCTATGATTCGGTCTACTAATCACAAGATTGGTTTCTTCACTTGCTGGAAAATTCTCAGATCTTGGTCTCGACCTTTATATCACTGACCATCATTGGAGATTGTTAAAAATTATCAAAAGTGAGACAAAGGAGAAAAGTTGTTTGTGAATCATATATGTTGACAGTTATTGTCCATAAAAGATAATGAAGTAGACCACTATGAACATGTGTTCTTCTCGTGTGTAGTATGCAATAATGTAGAATGTTACTCATGTAAAATCAAAACTTCTTTCATTGTCGTTCTGTAGTTTGCATCCTATTTTTTACGGAATATGAGATAGTTTATGAAAGTATCCTTCGACGGGAATTTCCATCACATTATTACCATTAGTAGCTGAATAAAGGTATGAAATCAGGGCCAGATTGATTCAAGGCAGTTGACACTTAAATACAACACGATTGATTATTTATTAATTGCTTCAGCGACTAACAATCTTAGTAGCTCAGTTCTCATATTTATTAAAAAAATCATATTTCGTTAGTGGTGCATTTACGAGAAGAAATAACGGTAAGCGAACCGAATGAAAAGTATTTCAAAGTAACACGAGAGGTATCTTACAAACTAATCACGTCCAGAAGTAATAGTATACTAACATATTAAAAACCTTCTAGTAGTTGAGCAAGGGCTTCACCATATCAAGGTTATACTAATCATGTAGAATTCGAGGATTGAGAATTTATTTCTATTCTGTATGTAATTAAGAGGTCTAACTAGTATTTGCTTTTGAAGTCCATTGAAGAAGAAAGATAGTATTAGTAAATCAATTCAGAAATATGCCGTTGTAACTGTCAGATTTTAAATCGATTCAATAGAAATTACGGTTATGGTTATTTATGTAGATCGACAGCTTTGATAACATAAACTATTGATCATTGTGAAAATTAGGGTTTGAAAGTGACCATCTCTATGGTACATGTAACTGTAAGATCACTTATTCATTTGACTTTGAATCAGTATATACGAACGTTAGTCATCTGTTGGCTATTCTCTAAGCTTAATTATTCACTCTAAAACGCAATTTTATTCTCTAAGATGATATAAAGTGTGTTAAAACCTAACTAACAAATATTTTATTGTATTCGTGTATCGACTGATAAATTCACAAGTTCGACTATGTATTTTCAGCAATTCTTCAAAGCTTTTAAATATCTACTAGACTGCAATAATCACTTAGAATATACTGAATATAAGCAATGTTTATTTTTATCCATTGGATTACGTCATCTTATCATCGTCGCCACCATGTTATGTATTTTTTCTATGTATTTGAATCGTGTATCGGTATGTACTACTGGATTGTTTTGGTGTAAATGTCATTCCAAGTAGAACTAGTGAACTGTACTGGATCAGTATCCACAAAATGATAATGCGTTGTTGAAAATCAAACCAAATACCTTATTCTACCCATTTTTACTAACTTGGATGTCATTCAAATACTTGACTTTAAATCACTAGAACGCAAATTAAAGTTACATTCAATCCCCTTCAAAATGTTTAACCAACTATACAGCTCTCATCTAACAGGTATTCCTCATAGTATGAGTCACAAAACAGGACGGTATTTACAATTGTTTGGCCTACGTTTAAGTTATCAGGTCCGGTGTAGTTGGTAGGTATTCGATCACCACTGAAGTCGGCGATCTTGTTTCTAACTAGTGGATGATCTACAATAAATAAAATAGTGCAAAACCTACATGAGCTAAAGCCTAGTAATAATCACCTAGAGTTACTTTTGTTCAAAACTTAAATTGGCGCTCGACTCAGTCGAGAAAATTCTACATAAAAATTAGTTCCAGTGTTTAGCCTAAAATATTTACTAGATTAGTTCATTTACAGTTCAACTCGCTAACTTAAGTAATTGGTACCTGTTTTACATTTTGTTTCAGTTTTGAATCAAACGATTCGTCGAGTTCTGATTTTAAAATTGAACGAAATTTATTAAACTCTTATTTAAGACGACTTGGTGGTTCAATTCTAACAAATAGTTTATCTTCACCCAATACAGAATCGATCTTATCAACTGATTCTAGTTCGTTTTTATTTGAACAATTGAGTTGTGGTCATACAACGAATTATACTACGTGTAATACATTACGAACACCGGGAATTTCTTTTTTCTCTGATTCCTATCCTATGACACCTGAGTCGAGATTCGATGATCACGGGAGTGTTGAATTTACAGACATTACTACTAGTAATAGTAATAATAATAGTAGTAGTCATGAATTATTTAATCATGAGCAACAATTAATATTGAACAATAACGAAATGTTGAATCATCACCGTAATGAAGATGATGATGAACAAATTTGTTCTGACTTGCAAAATTCACCTGTTTCTGGTCATTTGAAATCTTGTGCATATGAGTAAGTAACAAATGAATTACTTTCTTTGTTGTTGTACATGTCCTCATAATTTTTACCTTTTTAATGTTTTTTGACAAATAAGTCTGTGAAACAATTCATCCTCTGTCAATACTGTTCAAAAGCAACGGGTAGTTAAGTCAATATTTTTATTGTCCTGTTTCTTAAAAGGGAAGTTAAGGCTTGTTCACTTCATATTCTCAAATATGGTAATTAGTATTACATGTAAATACAACTAGAGCCTTCATCATATCGGCATCTGAATTGATGTGATCGGTATAAAAGATCATCATGTTGATGTGTATCGGTTGTTGTTCCTGTCAAAGCGGAATAATGAATGGATGTATTTCCGGTTATGATGTATTCGAGGTAAACTATAGTTGAAAAGCATCCATGATTTATTTGATAAACAACATTTAAACACTAAGTTTACATTAGAAAACGAATCAAGTTACAAATTTCATTTCGAGATGTGTTGGTCATCAGGACGAATACGGAAAACTAGGGACAATGGAATCGAAAGCCAACCTACCCTGATTTAATCGTGAGCTACAAAATTGGTTATGTACGAAGCCTTCTCGAAGGCAAATTATACCTGATCTGCCATGCTAACAAATGTGGAAGAATTATTGATATTTTTGTCTTTCAGATTTGAGGCTGGGATAGTAGGAAATGGTTTATAGCTCAGGAATGGATTCTAATAGTGTTGGATTCTATTAGCTCAGAAAGTGCGACTTTACCGGAAGTCTGGCTATCTATACAAATATATCCTAATATACTTATCAAAGTCATTATCAATCACGAACTCATCTGGAAGAACAAACAGATGGATTATATTGTCCTACATAGAAAATATATCAGAGTTTATAACCAGATTACTTGAGGCTTTTTAAAATTGATGTATGTAATAAGTCAACATAATCTCTCTATTCTAATATTATAAGATCTGAAAAATGAACACTGAAGACAAATTGTTTATTTAGGGTAAGGAAAATATGCATCATCAATTCATTTCACTAAGAATGTATATTCTCGCTTAGCGTTTAGTCAGAAATTTCGAACTACCAAATCTTTAGATTTAATTATACTTATTAACTATTTTCTTCTTGTTAGTAATCCACTGGAACAACTCCCATCACCAATGACTACAGATATACTTTTTGAATTATGGAATAGTGTTGTGGAAGATACATCTGGGCAATCAATGCTAACTACTAATACCGTTACCACTACTGGTTCTACTATTGTTGATTCTTCTAACGCGAAAATGAACAGTAATAACCACCATGGTATGATCATTACAAATCCAAATGCTTTATCAAATTTTTATTCAGTTCAAAGTATAATTTATTGTCCGGTCTTTGCTTATTTGGCTTTTCTCGTGTGTGTAATCTTTTCTCTCTCGAAACTACTTCGTCATATTATTGAAGTTTGAAATGCTTTCAGGCCAGACACCTACCTATGCGTTCGGTAGACAAGTTATGTAGATTGTCGGGTCCTAAAACATGCTGTTTTTACCAGTAGTTTGTCAATTTTGTCATGAAAAAGGAAGTAGCACGCTATATTTATGTAAGAACGGAAGTTGTGATTCAATTAATCCATCTACTAATTGGTTAGAACTAGGCTGGATACTCTCAGTAGTATCGATTATCATGAACAATAAACGGGGAGAATACCCCATTTGGCTTATTTTTTTTGAACTTTTTCTAATCCAAAAGAAAAAGTCGGTTTGTTTGATTAAGTTTACAACTAAGTGTTTTCATGTAAGACGATAAAATACAGAATGTTAAAACATTAGCAAACTGAAAAGAGGACGTTTTAAAAAGCGTTAAAATAAAAGCAATATAGTTTGACGGTGATATGTCAGCCAATTTTTTCGGTTGTAAAACCGTCATATTTAAAAAGTCTTTTGAGGACTTAGTCCAGATTTCTATCTCTAAAGTCTCACCAATTTATTCCATAGATGTTCAACTGTTTTTGTTTATAGGATTATTCGTGCCTTTTGGAAAGCCAGTCTGAATGAGCGTTTTTCGCTGTTATGAATATTATTATTTAATTAATAAGGTCATCTTGAGAAACACTTTAACAAACGCAGTTTTCGTACTTCAAATATGGAATATAATTCCCATGACGTTTGAGATGGTTAAGAAAAGGAGAGATTGTCAAATTTTTTCGTGATACTTCATAATAAAAATCAATTTTGTTTATTTCATGAATCTTGTTAAATCACCAATTTACAGCTGTTTTTAAGAAACAATATCAGTGGTTATCCATGAAAATTTCACAGAATTAGGGGAACACACAAAACATATTTGGCTAATCAGTGCCCTTAGTTTGGAATTGTAACTTTAGTAAAATAATTTACCAAAAATCAATTTCACAAGCGTTCAGTGTTCACATTTAGCAACTTTCCTTTCAAACTAACTAATTGTCAGATATCATAGAGCATTTTATTAATTTCATGTAAATTTAACGTTTGGTCAGTCAGCTACAACGTAGGACCGGGCACGTTTATGCATCGGTTCAAGTTGCGATACCTCATTAGCACAACAAGATGAACACCGAATTCATAGAAGTAGTTAATTTAATAGTGGTAATATATAAAATAAAGATTGTATATAAGGATATAGTACAGGAAGAAAGAAAGATATGAAGCATTTTCAATGTCATAGTTTAAGGGAAGACAAAGAGTGTATACACCTACGCCATTGTGATCGATTCTGAGCCATGTCACCCAGAGTCTCCAACCATTGGTTACGAGAGTCATGCGTTTGGTGATATTTATCGTGTGTACGTCCATATTTGTGTTTCAATAACTATGTCAATTGTTGATTGTATAATTTGTTCTCTTATCGTGTTACTGTTATTTTATTATAAATATGCCTATAACAGGTAATAATAATACAATGAATTTTACAGATGCATCATATCATACAGTTAGAAATACAACTGATAACTGTAAAAGTAGTGGGAATAACACTACTTCATTGTCTTGTTCTTTTATTTCTTCCTCTCCCGTTATTACGTCCACGACGACTACTACTACTACCACCACCACTACTACTAATGCTACTCCATCTCCTATTCCCGCTTCTGCTCCTCCTGCTACCTCGATGAGACCAATAGCTTGTAGTACTGTTTCTCCGACTACTACTATTCAATCAAATATCAATTATTCATCAATGGACAGAGATCAATTGCCCGTTCATTTATCAGATAGTTTAAGAAGAATACCTGTTAATAATGTAAGGTGTAATTGTTGTGTGAATTGTATAGTAATGTATTCCCTCTTGCACTCTGAGTTATTTTTTGTGTAGTTTCGTTGTTGTTGACTACATCGTTAAGAGGTCGAACGTTGTAAAAATTGAGATGATAGTATTTTTTTTAAACATGCTACTAAGGCTTACCTAGTATCATTTTAATCATTATAGGTTTCGATTAAAATTTCCACTCTCCTTGTTTAGTTGTCAACCTTGGAATGATGTTTGGAGAATAGTTGAGTTGAAAAAGCTCCTGGTAATGAAATGAGTGTCTTTATGTAGATAATAAACGTGTTTAATTATTCGGAGTTGTATGTGGAAATATCGACTTCTTAAGTGTCTGTTATTCTCATTATTATAGGAGTCAGTGGCTAGGGACATTGATTGCCATGATGTGATGTAGTTCGAAATGACTAAGAAATGGATTTACTCTTTATTTTTCATCTTGATAGTAGTTGAAAATATAAAACAGCGTTTCAAACTAAGCGATCTTAAGCTACTGTATTTTACATGAAACCTCACGTTTTCAGATTAGATTCACTGTATATACTTGGTTGTACACTCTTCAAAAAGGTATCAAGGTGGGGTGTATAGCTGTCCAATGATTCTTTTTTTTCACTGATTCCCTAGTTTATATAAGTCCGTAATCATTCTAGGAAGGCCCTAAAAAGGTTTCTGTCTTATGTCTTGATATCTGCCATAATTCCTGTCTCTATGTATACTTTGATATACCTCCTCTCCCTCTTCTTTGAGAATTCCAAGTTAGCAGTTGTCTTGTGATGGAGTTTTCTACAAAATGTGTCCTATACTTTAACAGTATCTCTTGATGATTTTCTTCTCAACTGGTGGCTGATTTGCTTTCTACCGCAGTAGGTTATTGCTGACGGTCTCTGGTTGATTAATTTAGAGTTTATTTATTTATATTTATCTATTTGAATACATAAATATTGGTACAAGGGGGCACCAGATGTATATGCGCCAAACAACAATACGAATGGGAAGAGAAAAAGGATATAACATTTGTATAAGAAGGAAGAAAATAAACAATGACGACCACAGATTAGTTTATGGGCGTGTAATAATAATAATAATAATAATAATAATAATAATAAGGGAACGGAAAGGTATAACCAAAAAGAATTCTTTCAATCAAGGAAGTTACGGCCACTTTTTATGAGGAAAGTAAAATAAGGTTACAGCGGGATCTTCACTAGCTTCTATTCTGAGCCATATCTGATAAAGTCTCGAGCCACTGTGTTGCACCATCTCTCGGACCCCAACCACGGAGTCGTGAGGGACCGACAGAAGCTAGTCCTTTCCAGCTTTCTTTCATGCCACGACACCATGTCATACACTGACCTCCTCTCCGCTTTTTCCAACCAGTCCCAGAGTCGGCAAATAATGCACGACGTGGAAGTCTCTGGGATGACATTCGTAGAACATGTCCAAGCCACCAAAGTCGGTGTTTCAAGATAGTGACACGATATGAATTGTCGTCGTTGTGCCCGAACACACGATGCCAAACTTCTGCATTACTAACATGGTGTTGCCACTGGATTTCAGCAGTCCTTCGGAGACAACGACGATCAAACACAGAGAGTCGTCTAACATCCTCAAAGATGACACAGAATGGCATAAGCCGCTCTGGCTTTCACTATACGTGAATTGATCTCATCACTAACGCCACCAGCAGCACTTATGTAGCTACCCAGGTACATGAATTTCTCGACTACTTCTATCTGCTCATTACCCAAGGTGAGTACAGGGTCAAGGTCCTGCCAGTTTTGTGAAAGAACTTTGCACTTCGAAGGTGCAAAGCACATATCATACTTACGGACACTGATTTCCAACTGATTGGTTGAGCATTGCATGGCCTGGGTATTATCGCACAGTAAGACAATATCATCCGCATACTCAAGGTCTTCATACCCGATGTTATCAAACGCGACCTTGACGTTTAGATTCCCCACTGGGATGATCAGTTCTCTTCTCGGACATCTCTTCGCAATGGACACCAGACTCTCACCAACTGATCTTTTTCGTCTTCGCTGCCATCATTGACGACATTCATTGTAACTCCTTAAATATTTGTTTTGGAAAATGTTTTGATAGTCCAGGATCGATGAGATTCCCATCCCATGAGTGGTTTTCGTGTTTTTTTGGAGCGAATCAGTGCAATCTCTTGTATGTGTGAGGTACTTTCTTCATAATCAGAATACGACAGAACCTCTCCCGAACTTAATTTTTTGTGTCCAGCTTGTGTTCAATGAGTTTCAAGTATTCCTATCAAAGCAAGATTGCATTTTCTCATTTCCCTTTCTACTTGAATGGTCTTCCTTGTCCCACACATTTTGAGAGCATTCCATATATCTCTGTTGATTGTTGTTCTGGTTGTCAGAATGGGCATGGTACTCGTGATTTCCAAAGAAAATCGGTTTTCACCATAAGGCTTTGTAACTCTTCCAAATAAAGAAACTTGAACACCTAAGTCAGAGTTTAGATGGGATGATTGGTTTATTCCGGTTAGCATATTTGTGATGACCTTATTTTTTACAAGATGGAGTTGTTAATCCCATACAGAACCTTCCTCCTTGGGGTCGGCAGTAATTCTAAGAAGGCTCTAGGGGGAGTTTAATTGGTTTACTGACTGGTAATAATCTGTTTATATTATTTTTCCATATATTATCGTTTATGCAATTAGTTCCCTTTATAAATTTAAATAAAGCCAGAACAAACATGGATGCGGAATAGTATGAATTCATTATATTTTGTAGTTTCTCATCAGCTGCTTACAACCAAATATGTATTAAAATTTTACACTGACGTAAGATATAATGTGAAACAATTAACATAACTGAATAAAAAGAATTGGAATGAAAAAGGTTATCAATAATAACTACACATATGTACAAGAATAGGTTGAAGGTCATTCGGTGTTAGAATAAAAAGGCATGAGTGGGTGATGTAATAATTGGTAACCTAAATGCTTCCGACAAATTCATGATCTCGTTTGATTTCACATCACTCTTGGCAAAGATCCCTTTGGAAGAAACAGCAGATATCATATACGAATATCCTGAACTCCTGTCTTTACCAATCCACGAATTTAAGCAGCTCCTGTTTCTGTGTACAAAAAACATACAATTCAAATTAAACAATGTGTTGTACCGCCAAATTTATGGAGCAGCCATGGGTAGCCTTTCGGGTCTAATTCCAGCCGACATATTTATGGGAAACTTAGAACACAGGAAGCTCAAGCACGCAATCGATGGGACTACACTCTACTGTAGATATATTGATGACACATTTCCCGTCTGTAACAATCATAAGCATTCCATGAACCTACTTAACCTGTTTAACAAAGCACACAAGAATATATATTTTATTACGGAACACGAAGTAGAAGGTAAACTCCATTACTTAGATATTGGAATAGGACGAACCTCAGACGGCACATTACCAAGACACATTTACCGCAAAAATACCTGGAGTGGAGTCTATCTCAATTGCAACAGTTTCTGTCCAATGAGTTACAAAAAGAGTATTGTACGAACCCCTTTTGACCGCGCACGCAAAATTTGCTGAAAAGAATATCCAGAAGATGAAATTTCTCTCATTACGAATTACCTACATGAAAATGCATATCTGACAAAGTTCATCGAGAAGTATGCCGAAACCAACCTTCGGGTTAAATACGAAACAGTTGGAAAGAAAAACTGCTTCTTATACTCGCGCTTTAAAGGAGATAAAATGATTGGAATAATTAATTACCGGATAAACCCCGCGCTGAAGGTGACTTGCCCATCATCAAAACTGATGACGTTATGGGAAACGAACTGCTCACTCAAACAAACTAAAATTGACAGGTCTTTTCTCAGTAGCCTCAAATGCATTTACCAAATTACATGTACGTACCAAAGCACATACATTGGAAGGACCGAGAGAAGAGTACATGTTCGCATTTCCAAGCATGTCCCAAAGAAATTGTCATTTCATTTTAATTGTTTTTGTGTTCAAACAAATAAATCCAAAGAATTTGAGACTGCGAGGGGCAAGCGCTCTCAACAGTGCAATAGCTCGGTATTAACTTCACACCAGGCATACCATTGACATTCTTCAGGTTTTCAAAATTATCAGCAGACAAAGAAACAGATTCTCTTCAGTTTGCTGAAGCAATTACGATTTTTAAAAAACTCAAACCTATGTATCCGAAAAGATGCAGTATTAAACCTATTACTACCCTGATAATTCATTTTTTGATCATTAGTTTTATTTTGTTATATTGCTCTTCCATTACCGAATTATTATTTTATGTATATTAAAACTATTCCTTCACTTATACATTTCCATTCATTCAATTCTCTTAAACCACGTGAACTCTTCAAATCCTGTTATTACGCAACCTATCTTATCAGTCTTTTCAATTCCAGGGATCTTGTGTGAACCCTTCATTACCTCTAAAATTACCACATCATTTATCTTATGTGTCTCTTAACTTCACTCAATTATTACATCACCCACTCATGCCTTTTTATTCTAACACCGAATGACCTTCAACCTATTCTTGTACATATGTGTAGTTATTATTGATAACCTTTTTCATTCCAATTCTTTTTATTCAGTTATGTTAATTGTTTCACATTATATCTTACGTCAGTGTAAAATTTTAATACATATTTGGTTGTAAGCAGCTGATGAGAAACTACAAAATATAATGAATTCATACTATTCCGCATCCATGTTTGTTCTAGCTTTATTCATATTATCATTTATTTGTTTATATATGTCTTTTGCGTGCTTTCTAACTTCTGTTTAATAATTCCGTTTATTTTTTTATTGTTTTAGCATCGTTCATCGTCATCTAATTTACAATCTAATAATTTTTTACAATATCCAACTTTAAATTCTCAAACATTTATCACTTCATCTAATTCATTAACTCCTACTACTATTTCTACTAATATGTTCATTAATCATGGAAATGAATCGAGTCCTCAATTCCATCCGTTATTATGGTCTAATTTATCTCATGCAACAGATAGAATTTTTCCTATCAAGAAAAATAGTTCATCAAATGTGTTCAATACTACTGCTGATCTTAATAATACTAACGATAAACGTGTCAGATTTCTACATTGTACTGATAAATCATCATCTCACTTATGTTCAATGATAAATTTCGGGTCGACTTCACAAAATCATATAAGACCACCAACTACAGAATTATTAACAAATATTTTATTGACATCGTCATCCTCTTCATCATCGTCATTCAATAATAATTCCAGCTTGAGTGTTGGTGAATTAATGGATACAACAACAACGACAAACACTACAGATTTTTCATCGATTTTATCATTTCCTGTTTCATTAAATTTAAACTGGTCAATAGGTACTTGATTGCACTGGTTATAATGATGACGGTGATGAGACGTCTTCTTTCTGTTATGGTTGTTATTGTCACCTTACTAATGTCCTACCGAATTCACATTTAATTGAGTTCAAATAAAAGATGTCTTTCAATGAGTTTCTTTACTTACATCCATGTAATCCTGATGCTCTCTCTCAGTCTCTCTTTGTAAGTGTGTTTGCCATTCGAGAGTACATTGGTAACATGTTTTTTATTTTTATAGTTACATTATAAATAACTTTATTACGTTAGTTTCAATTAGTTTATATATATATATATATATATATATATATATATATATATACTCTGATGAATTAATTGTTTCACATTATTCTTCTCTCTTCCCTTTATCCTTTGTAATTTTTCTTTTTATTATGAAAGTGTTGAAAGTCTATAGGATTATATGTCAACATTTAACTGTAAATGCTACACATTCATTCATTCATCGATGAGTCTTTTGGATTAATTTTATTTAAACATTTTGATCTGAATAAATGCTGATTGTTATTTCTGTTTCAATAATTATATTTATTTACTGTACATTTTAGTGCTTGCATCTTGTATAAAATCAATAAAATACATCATACTGTTAACTATTTCATAAACGTGTCACTATTGTAATTTACACTATTTATCTTTTCGCTGTAAGTTTTGGACACGTTTACAATGTGAATATCAGTTATGATTAGAATTATTATTGTTATTTCAGTGCCTTATCGAATTATCAGCTTATATCCATCTATCTATTTACGCTGTGTGTGTATGAAACTGTTTTGTGAATGTTTAAGGTATTTCCGTTTTGTATGTTTCTGCCGCTTTTACTGTTCTCATTGTTTAAAATTTTGACACCTATAGCATTTTCGTTGGCAGTTGTTGTTCAAACTTGTTATACGATTGAAACGAAGAGAGAGGGTCGGTACAGAGTTCCGTTGTTCATGCGTTATTTTATTTAATCTTAATTATAACAATAATGATTTTTGCTTGTAGAAAAAAACCCACTTCAGCCCCACACTTGTTTGTATTTATGTATATTCAATTGTTTACAGTGTTAGCATCAATGTTAATAGCAATAATATTGTAATTTACTTAGACTAAGCATCATCTTCCTAAATATATCTTAAATTGTCTCCCTTTATTTTCATTTTGTTGCCTATTCAAAATTGTACTTTTAGGACACCTTGTTTCTGGTTGGCGCAACTAATCAACAAGTATATGTTTGCGAAAAAAACGCACACTAACGAATTGCATCATACACTATTTTCAATTGAAAATACACACAACTTATGTAATATTTTTTTATTTTAATAGTATGATACTTTATGCTGTTTTAGTGATTTACTGCATCACTTCAGAATTATGTACAAAATCATTATTTTATAAATTGGTCCAGTAAAATGACTATTTGTCATTCCTACAACTCTTTTTCTCCTACGTGTGTGTGTTTTTCACACTAAAAGTGAATAACGGCTACCTCTTTTCTCTTCTTTTGCTTCCATTTAAATTGTTTGTTATTAGTGAATGTATGAACTGAAGTCAAGCTTACATTAAATCACAATAGATGATAGGGTTATTCAAAGTGATCTGATATTTTACTTTGAATTGCTTTCAAAATAAATTGTTTCTTCATTGTGTAATATGTTAGCTTTTGAGGTTCAGATAATGTCCGTTTATTTTGAACAAGTCCTATTAAGTTATTGGAGATTATCAACAGGGAGGCCTGAACTTGGGTTTCATGTTCATTGGAATTCGTGTGCAAGGCCAGTCAAACTGGTTAAAATAAATAGATTCAACTGCGTAGTTACGACCTCAACTCTAATTCTTACGTAGCGGATTTTTATAGTAAATCAATTACATTATCTTAGCTTAGAATCTGATTTTACATCTGTGGAGCTTTTAACTAATTACTACTTTAGAGGAAACATTGTTTAATTGATCAACCAACACTAACTTTGTATTGATTTGATTATTAACTGTAAAGCTTATATTATTCGTAAAGAGCCTTAGTGAGGAACTGATTAAAAATCTATTTCTTTACTTAACTTCCATTTTTAGAGGTTTCTTTAGGTGAGAAAGTAACCACGAAATTATCCAGTCTTCTGTTTTATATAGTATTTCGAATGATACTTAGCAATGGATAGTAAATATACGTAAATAAATGTATCCATCACCATTGAATTCATCAGTTGTTGCTCGATATGTCGGGGTGTATGTCTACTAGAAAGTAGGATTAAACTATACTTACGAACAAATCCGATTTATGAGTGTCTCCAAGAGTTTTTAGCGGAATTCGAAGTTCAGTGAGAAGTACTCTGTACTTTATTGTGAACCGATCAAAAAATGTCTATATCTAGTTCCTAAAATGTTTAAAATGATTTTTCATGCAACCAAAAAGTGAATGTGACTTACTGTGTAAGCTAAATTACAGGAGATATCTACTGATGATGCAGATCGTATCTGGTAGTACTTAGTGTGATACTGGAGATAGTCAAGGGGTGGCACTATAATCTATGGACGATCTAATAAGACAGAAGATAGCTTCTTATGGATTTTTGTCCGCATTTCACTCATCCATTTATCTATACAAAGCGTTCTTGCATTATGGCTGACGTTAATTCGTGATCAAAACACTCACCCTAATTCCTAACAGTTATTCCCATCCTTCGCTCATAATTTTAGCCCAAATCTTAATACCTAGTCCTAATATTTTTTCATTTACTATTATAAGTGATTCAACAAAAAAGGATTGATTACACATGTCAAAACCAATTATCCACTGGGATTTTATTACTTGACACTGGTTTCTGATTCGTTGAGAAGTTATTCAAGGTCGCAAGTACAACAACACTCGTCCGATAAGAATAACAAGTAAATAGTAATGATAATATTAATAATAAAAGATCGGTTACATATGATACACGAGAGATAACCAACGTAAGTAATAATAAATTCAGGACTTATATCTTCTATTGTTGATTTCAATCAATCAGTCTCTCGTTTATGAATGGAATTTTATGATAAGCCACTGCTCATATGGATATAAGAATTTATAGCTTCGGTCGATGATTTTTCATAGAGTTTCGTCGGTCAACCGAACTATCCAACTCAGAGAACAAAACCCTTGAGAAAAATCTCTTCTCAATTTATTTTCCTTATCAAACACATTTTAAGGCGATTATCTTAGTTGTCGACTGAAGGTCAGGATTGCAGTGAGGCTTTTCCGGCTCCCCTAATTCAAATTATCATTGTATAAAAATAAAAAGCTTTATTGCGGAATAATCCAACCTCGGGATAAACGGAACCTCCCCCTGGGGTAAAAGGGCATTTTGGAATTTAAAACCTTTACCCTGGGGGTTAATGGGGGTCACCTAGGGAAAGTTATCCCTTAAAGGGGTTTTTTATAAAGAAGAAACTCTACAACTTAAAATACCAAATAACTCCACATTATCCAAGTGTCAGAATTTAGTTCTCTTCAAAAATACTTGACAAATGTTCAGTGAATTTCATGCTAATCAACTCCTAAGCGTTAAAATGTATCTTTTCAAAAGTTAGAGATGTCACACGAGGCATTCTTGATTAATAAAAAATGCGGAAAAAGTTTCTTTTGTGTTCATCTGGAAAACTAAATTAACTTCTGTTTCATAAATTACCGATGTCTACGATACTAAAAACCAGACTCTTAGTTTCCGCTTAATATTAATTAGATGATTCGATACGATCTCAGTATTAAATAATATGTGATAATTGGTTGTTATTCTAATGTACAGAAGACCTAGTTTATGATTTAGAATGTTAAGAATGTTTTCATCTACTGGCAAAACAGACGAAAATAAGACTTCATTGCATAGTATTTATCGGTTTAGACCTTCAAATAAACCTTCTTCCTCTTAAAAACTTTCGGTTAGTCTTATTAACAACATCCATTTATGTAGGTGTCGACAAGGCTTAAAACATGTATAACTTCTTGAAGATAACTTGCATTTAAATAATGCAATGAATACTGAATGTACAACTTTGTACTCCCATCATGCCATCAAGTGGTTTCATATATCGGTCATTTGCATCCAATTTATCTGTCTTTTAAGTTTCTTTGTAGAATATTTATTGGCAAAGTGATTGCAGTTGTTTCATTAAGCCATAGATTTTTCCCAAAACATTACATTCTATTGAATGCATAATTTGTAAGTTCATTTACTTAATATGCCACTATTACGTTTATGAGTACAAAATTATATCATACAACGATTTTTAATAGTTTATTTATTACTTCCGCACTATCGTAGATACAGTTGCCACTGAGTTATGTGCTTATCACTTTTACAGAATAATTCTATTGAATTAAGTTTAATTACATCGATTATATTCATATGAATCCAATTTATCTATTGTAATAATATAGTCAAGTACAGGTTAGGGTATCTAGCTTTCAGCTACACTTTAGTTGTTTGCGATACCTATCCAACTTCCCTAATACAAGGAGATGGAACACAAGGTTCAAACCTGAAATATAAATGGTTGAAAGTTAACTGTATTAACAATTACTCAAGTTGCAGCACTAAAATAATAGTCTATTTGTAATGCCCTAATGAATAGAAAATTGGATTTCTGGTGTTTCACAACTTCGTGTAAGGCGCATGTTCAGAGAATAGATAATCGAGATAAATTAACATAAGTTTAATTGCTAGTAAAAAACAAGTTATATATTTGTTACAAACCAAATGAGACTGATCATGTCATTGAGGTCAAGGTGACATATTTGTGTGTACTAGTCTGGGTGTGAAAAATGTGATACTGGTAATGAGAAAGAGTAGAGTTAATTAGTATGTGTATTGATGGTGTGAGACTTGAACAAGTTAAATCTGATTTCATAATTCCACATCATGGACTGACTTTAGTTCGATAACGATTGAAAGCCTGATCAGAGTCACTGGACAATACTGCTGAATGAAACAGATGTTCTGTGCTTCTTGTTCTTTTTCAATGGTTACCTGATCAAAGTCAGTCCATACAAATCCGTGCGTTCCAACCATTCACATCTAATTCGACTTCTAATAATGTTTATTTTTGTGTTTATTATTTTGTATGTATGCACGTCATTTGATTAAATGAAAGATAGCGCATTCGAAACCTTATGCTATCAACTTCTAGTTTCGATTACCAGATTGTCTTAATCTCACACTCATGTTATTTCCGATTGTGGTCGACTGATTTGATTATTCAATGTAAGTGCATCCTATGTGTTTATTGAGTCGCCAGCTCACTTTTTCCATTGTTCTTTTCCCCTACAGATTCTCTCATATACTGATTCTCACTCCCTCAGGACAAAAGTTACCTTCAGATTAGACGCAAACCTACCAAAGATTTGACGTTACAGAGCAAGAGCCTGTTATTTCTACTAGATCTCTTGTCTTTGATACCAGTTCATTTGGAGGTTTGCATCAATAACCCGATCTTGTGAGTAGTTACCACTCGACCACGTTGTATCATTCATCCTTCAGAGTTCTGTTCATTTAATTTTAATGACTGAAACTCATCCATCACTCATCGGTATTCAAAACCTATTGTAATATTAAAAATTGAATAAATAACTTTTACGTTGGTACAGCATAACTAATAGGCTTTAATTACATCATTTCCATTCATAAAGACTATCTATATTACAACATTACTGTAGTAATGATGAATATGATGTCATGCAATTAGGATCAGACAATCTTACTTTATTTATTCATAATAATGCAATGTAGATTTTTACTGTTGATCTATGGTGATTCATTCAATAAAATTAACCTTTTATAAACGAGTACAAGTCACACAGTTATTATCGAATAATTTAATAAACTGTGTGGTTTGACCAAACATTAAAACAATAACAAATAGTGGTACACAGAGGATTTTGTCAAATTTATCGATTACTAGTATGATCAATTATTCGAAAGAACATTCTTTCTTTATTGATTTTGTTCAGTAGTCATTATTTGACTGAATAAATGAGATTATTATTATTGTTATTAATAACATAACTACTGCTACTCCTAGTAATTATAATAATAATATATTTTAAAAATTGACAAATGAACTA
>NC_031502.1:30261875-30404960 GCF_000237925.1 Schistosoma mansoni | reverse complement strand
TTTGGTCCCAAACAGTGTCAAATATGGTGCGAAAACAATCGGGTATTTACAGATTTTAGTAAAAACGAAATCATCATTACAATCATCCGACCCGCATGCAATGGTTTTTAGCATTTATCAAATCGTGAAGTTACATGCTGCGAGTCCAGAATGTTCTTCCAAATGATGATTGGATGGAATGTCTTCGGATCTTTCAGAGCTTCCTTGATCTCACCGGGAGCCGTCCACACCCCACTCTCTAAAGCCTTTTGTGTAAAACTTTCTTCTCGGTTCCACTTGAAACTTGGTTATCGCATTCCTCATGCGGTCCATCACTCTTGAAGGTTGTACTGTTTTGCTTCTTCATCTTTCATGTCTTCTGCTGTTTACGTTACTAACAGACCATAGACTACTACTGGCAGTTTTTGAATCCAAAAAGGGCATCGCTGTTCACACAGAAAACCGTCTATAATGATGAGCAACTACACTACTTGGCTATGATTTCAGGATAAAGTATCGACCGACCGCTGATTGCGGACAGGCAGATGTCTTCTCTAGATTAATTGGCTCCCATACAAAACAAGAAGAGGAGGTGCTTGTAGCTGTCGTAGAAGCTGAGGTCGAACATGCTGATTTCGCCTGTCCAATACGAGGCAAAAACTACTTGGTTGTTGTGGATGCTTCCACAAAGTGGCCGGAAGTATACGATATAAGTGATCAGCAACTTCCTAATGTCCTGCAAAGCTATATCAAATCCGGCAGTCCTAGAGGGGAAGTTTCCAGCTGACTAGGTGTTCGGAAGGAAAGTCCGGACAATCTTTAACAGCATGTTGCCACTCAGGAAGAGAAATAAACCTTCAAGAGTGATGGACCGCATGAGGAATGCGATAACCAAGTTTCAAGTGGAACCGAGAAGAAAGTTTTACACAAAAGGCTTTAGAGAGTGGGGTGTGGACGGCTCCCGGTGAGATCAAGGAAGCTCTGAAAGATCCGAAGACATTCCATCCAATCATCATTTGGAAGAACATTCTGGACTCGCAGCATGTAACTTCACGATTTGATAAATGCTAAAAACCATTGCATGCGGGTCGGATGATTGTAATGATGATTTCGTTTTTACTAAAATCTGTAAATACCCGATTGTTTTCGCACCATATTTGACACTGTTTGGGACCAAATTCCTTTCCACTCGTCTCCTGTCTTCTAACTTGCGACTTGGAGGACTCAAGTGTTTAAATGCTCAAGTTGTACGCGGTATAGCAAAAACTTAAATTCTAGATATAGCACACACACCTGGCAATAAGATATAATTTTATACTTTATCATAAACAAGAAATGAGCACTTTCATGCAGTTTATTTTTTACTTTTTTATGATTCATCCGAATACTTGTCTATTTTTCCTTTCATTACTGATTTAAGAAAAGTATTTGATTGAATTTAAGGAATAGATCTCACTTTGTTACATGATCAATAAAACTATTTCACCAAAAAGGTTAAATTCTATCTGAATTTCAGTGAATTTTAACCTGTTTAATGACAGTTTACAAAATTTATTGCTTGTCATTTGTTATTCAATACGTTTCTAATGTCTCGAACGTTTTATCCAAGGGTACTCAAAATATTGGGAGATTATTTTTAATCAACTAATTAAAGTCGTAGAATGTGCACACAAAAGGATCCAGGCACTTCAGTTCTCGCGATGAACATATATATCTTGTCCACTGAAATGAATGTACTATTACACATTTTCAACTAGCTATAGGGTAGACAATACAATGCACTTGGTGATAACGGTTTCAATAGTTCAGATCGGTGAATCCTACCAACCACGACTTTATACTAAGAACTCAGGCACTGATTGAAAAGCCAGTTACTAGTGACCTTACGACTATTGCTCAGTTGGACGAGTCAGGGTGACCAGTTTAACTTTGCTGAGGTTCAAGATATGTTAAATTAAGTAGCGACCCAATGATTTCGGATATAGCTTGATGGCTGTAAAAATAGAAGAGTCAATATTCCATTTCTCGATGAGTTATGAATTCTCACTCCTGGTATGTTTTAGACTACTACAACAACTTTCTAATAAATACTGGTTGGTGGCCATAACTCTTTTCAAACTTAACTAGTTCTCACAAATAATTATTTAACTACAAATTAACAGAATAACATGTGTAGCAAATCAAATAAAGTAAACCACACGTACAATAGTAAATAGATTATGAAATTAATGGACCCTTATAATTTCAAATATCCACTCTTTGTTTTTTTATCGCCTGGACAGTTGAACTAAATCAATTCCAATTAATAAATGTGTATTTATTGATAAAAAATGCATGTGCAACATCACGTGAATTCATATCTGAATACACCTATCTTCATCATCGAATACCATGGATAAAAGAGATATTCACCGAATGTTTCTTACTTATCCATTGTTGAACTATACTAAGTACATTCATTAATAGATTTTTAAATAGTGGAATCTATCTTTCTGTACAGTTTTTAGAACTGGGAAAAGTTAACTTTAATCGAAGCTTATTAGTTTCCAATCATTTCATAACTTCTTTTTAATTGCTCAACTTATCCACCACTGCATTTCTTAATGATTTAAAAATGTTAGGAAATTAAATATTCCTTCATATTGGTTATGGTTTTCTTTTTTTGAGTGTTGTACAAATATTATTATTTATTTGATGAAGCATGTTCCTTACAAAGCTGTGTTTTTACGAACTGATGGTTTCTAATGTGTTTCATTATCTCTCCAAAGAGTAGTGAAGATGAAGTTTATACCTCCCACTCTTGCACTGAATGAGTCAAATTTACTTTACAAAATTTATTTGTCCTCGTTCCGTTCAAGTTTATTAAGGGGTCAAGTTGAATGTAACAAATATTTAAAGTGTAAAGAACAGTTGTTGAATGTGAAGGTGGTTTTCATTGAGGACTGACGTCAGTCAGGGAACCAAGAAGTACCGACCAACTACTTTGTCCTGTTTTGAGAAATTATGTGAGCTCAAGCTCTCTTGGAATCGTGTGTGTACCCATACTGTTGAGTAGTTCGAGAAGAACTGTACAATACTGTTTAGTTCTTCAAAAATTCTTTAACTGATATCAATGTGTAAGGAAAATTATATAAAAAGTGAACAACTAGTTCATTTGTCAATTTTTAAAATATATTATTATTATAATTACTAGGAGTAGCAGTAGTTATGTTATTAATAACAATAATAATAATCTCATTTATTCAGTCAAATAATGACTACTGAACAAAATCAATAAAGAAAGAATGTTCTTTCGAATAATTGATCATACTAGTAATCGATAAATTTGACAAAATCCTCTGTGTACCACTATTTGTTATTGTTTTAATGTTTGGTCAAACCACACAGTTTATTAAATTATTCGATAATAACTGTGTGACTTGTACTCGTTTATAAAAGGTTAATTTTATTGAATGAATCACCATAGATCAACAGTAAAAATCTACATTGCATTATTATGAATAAATAAAGTAAGATTGTCTGATCCTAATTGCATGACATCATATTCATCATTACTACAGTAATGTTGTAATATAGATAGTCTTTATGAATGGAAATGATGTAATTAAAGCCTATTAGTTATGCTGTACCAACGTAAAAGTTATTTATTCAATTTTTAATATTACAATAGGTTTTGAATACCGATGAGTGATGGATGAGTTTCAGTCATTAAAATTAAATGAACAGAACTCTGAAGGATGAATGATACAACGTGGTCGAGTGGTAACTACTCACAAGATCGGGTTATTGATGCAAACCTCCAAATGAACTGGTATCAAAGACAAGAGATCTAGTAGAAATAACAGGCTCTTGCTCTGTAACGTCAAATCTTTGGTAGGTTTGCGTCTAATCTGAAGGTAACTTTTGTCCTGAGGGAGTGAGAATCAGTATATGAGAGAATCTGTAGGGGAAAAGAACAATGGAAAAAGTGAGCTGGCGACTCAATAAACACATAGGATGCACTTACATTGAATAATCAAATCAGTCGACCACAATCGGAAATAACATGAGTGTGAGATTAAGACAATCTGGTAATCGAAACTAGAAGTTGATAGCATAAGGTTTCGAATGCGCTATCTTTCATTTAATCAAATGACGTGCATACATACAAAATAATAAACACAAAAATAAACATTATTAGAAGTCGAATTAGATGTGAATGGTTGGAACGCACGGATTTGTATGGACTGACTTTGATCAGGTAACCATTGAAAAAGAACAAGAAGCACAGAACATCTGTTTCATTCAGCAGTATTGTCCAGTGACTCTGATCAGGCTTTCAATCGTTATCGAACTAAAGTCAGTCCATGATGTGGAATTATGAAATCAGATTTAACTTGTTCAAGTCTCACACCATCAATACACATACTAATTAACTCTACTCTTTCTCATTACCAGTATCACATTTTTCACACCCAGACTAGTACACACAAATATGTCACCTTGACCTCAATGACATGATCAGTCTCATTTGGTTTGTAACAAATATATAACTTGTTTTTTACTAGCAATTAAACTTATGTTAATTTATCTCGATTATCTATTCTCTGAACATGCGCCTTACACGAAGTTGTGAAACACCAGAAATCCAATTTTCTATTCATTAGGGCATTACAAATAGACTATTATTTTAGTGCTGCAACTTGAGTAATTGTTAATACAGTTAACTTTCAACCATTTATATTTCAGGTTTGAACCTTGTGTTCCATCTCCTTGTATTAGGGAAGTTGGATAGGTATCGCAAACAACTAAAGTGTAGCTGAAAGCTAGATACCCTAACCTGTACTTGACTATATTATTACAATAGATAAATTGGATTCATATGAATATAATCGATGTAATTAAACTTAATTCAATAGAATTATTCTGTAAAAGTGATAAGCACATAACTCAGTGGCAACTGTATCTACGATAGTGCGGAAGTAATAAATAAACTATTAAAAATCGTTGTATGATATAATTTTGTACTCATAAACGTAATAGTGGCATATTAAGTAAATGAACTTACAAATTATGCATTCAATAGAATGTAATGTTTTGGGAAAAATCTATGGCTTAATGAAACAACTGCAATCACTTTGCCAATAAATATTCTACAAAGAAACTTAAAAGACAGATAAATTGGATGCAAATGACCGATATATGAAACCACTTGATGGCATGATGGGAGTACAAAGTTGTACATTCAGTATTCATTGCATTATTTAAATGCAAGTTATCTTCAAGAAGTTATACATGTTTTAAGCCTTGTCGACACCTACATAAATGGATGTTGTTAATAAGACTAACCGAAAGTTTTTAAGAGGAAGAAGGTTTATTTGAAGGTCTAAACCGATAAATACTATGCAATGAAGTCTTATTTTCGTCTGTTTTGCCAGTAGATGAAAACATTCTTAACATTCTAAATCATAAACTAGGTCTTCTGTACATTAGAATAACAACCAATTATCACATATTATTTAATACTGAGATCGTATCGAATCATCTAATTAATATTAAGCGGAAACTAAGAGTCTGGTTTTTAGTATCGTAGACATCGGTAATTTATGAAACAGAAGTTAATTTAGTTTTCCAAATGAACACAAAAGAAACTTTTTCCGCATTTTTTATTAATCAAGAATGCCTCGTGTGACATCTCTAACTTTTGAAAAGATACATTTTAACGCTTAGGAGTTGATTAGCATGAAATTCACTGAACATTTGTCAAGTATTTTTGAAGAGAACTAAATTCTGACACTTGGATAATGTGGAGTTATTTGGTATTTAGTTTGAGATTCTTCTATAAAATACCTTATGTATACTTCCTACGTACACATTACCACAGGTAAGGTTAAATACAAATGCCATTAACCAGAGGAGGTCCGTTATCCGAGTTAGATTATCCGAATAAGCTTTTATTTTATACATGATAATTGAATTAGGGAGCCTGAAAGCTCACTGCAATCCTGACCCTCAGTCGACAACTAAGATAATCGCCTTAAAATGTGTTTGATAAGGAAAATAAATTGAGAAGAGATTTTTCTCAAGGGTTTTGTTCTCTGAGTTGGATAGTTCGGTTGACCGACGAAACTCTATGAAAAATCATCGACCGAAGCTATAAATTCTTATATCCATATGAGCAGTGGCTTATCATAAAATTCCATTCATAAACGAGAGACTGATTGATTGAAATCAACAATAGAAGATATAAGTCCTTAATTTATTATTACTAACGCTGGTTACCTCTCGTGGAGCGTAGTTTGCCGATCATTGTATGCATGTTTAAATGCATAAAAGGTGTTTACCGGTGACAGCTTTATGTTATGAGCTTAAGGCGACGATATTTGTATGAGAACTTGTGAGAGTAACTAACTATCTAATTTGGTAATTGTGGAGATGAGTTCATTCCAATGAGTATTTGATTAGATGCCCAGTGCTTTAGCTGCTTTGCTGCAGCTTCACTGATAAAATGAACTAGTTTCTGACATTGTTATGCTACTATCACTTCGTTTAGTAAACATTCTATTAAGTAAACTTTAATGATTATTTCATAAGTTTCTTCATTTACCTTTCTGTTTGTGGTTATTATAATATTGTGGTGTAGTCTACTTATATCCATATAAGTAGTATATGGTGTTGGTCAGACATAGAATGTATTTGGGTAGAAGACCGATGAGGAAAGAACTGAAATGAAGTGCAATCGTTTGGAAAATGCATGAGCAATGAAATTAGAGAAGAAACAGAGAAGATTGAAACAATTGGTTGTTAATTTGCAAATTGACTGTTCATTGTTTGGTTATCAGAATTTACTGAGATAGTCTGTAATTTCTGCTTAAATACATTCGATTGTCCCCAACCGGTGTTTTGTTCACTACAATATTACAGTACAAATGTGATATACCATTCGGTCAGTTTATATTACATATGATTACTAATTATCTATATGAATAAATTATTATTCCAAATAAATTCTTGAGATAATTTATGCTCGTTTTTTAGAATATTTTTAAGCAGGTAAAGTGAATTGTTTATTCCACATGCACATTGACTAATTTGATAAAGAAGCAATAATTTAAAACAGTTTGTTTTTATGATAGTACTAGTAGTGGTAGTAGTAGTGTAGCGGACGCTACTCACAAGATCGCTCGTAAATAGTATGTTTTAGAACGGAACGAAGTTTTCACAATCGTCAGAAGGGGCGAAGAATTCAAGTACATCGAAAGCATGCGGAGGGAAGAGCACTGGTTGATCAGATGAGAAGACAGTTCGGACTGCAGGACACACCGCAAGATGCAAAGGGATAATCGAAGGCTATGTATTGTGTTACGTAAATACTTTGTAATTTCGTTCAAGAAACAACCTTTCTGCCCATTATATTGTTCTACAGCAGAGCGGTAGTCTGTAGAAGTACTCAACTTTGGTTTTGCTCTATAAACGTAGATCCTACGGATGCAGATATCCGTATTTACTTCTGCAATAATTCAAGACTAGTTGTCATTTAGAAGCAATCGTTACGAAAAGATGTTTATTAAGACCAGTAGTACTTGGAATTACGACTATTCAGTCCCATTTGATTTACACTGATTCGTCAAATGATCTCGATTTGTGTTGTTATGAATAAAACTATTTTTGAAAATATTTGTAAGTTTATTTTGGAATGTGTTCTCTTTTCGCTGTTTTACTCTATCCCATATTGTTTCCCTAGTTAAATATATTATATAGCTAAAAAGGAAGGATGCAGAAAGAAATTGATCGAGACTTGATAGATAATCTGACAACTAAGTAAGTGGTATGTAGAATGGAACAAATAAAAAATGGACAATATACAGTTCTTGATTGAGATAATGTAGAACCATCAAAAATAATTGTTTTATAAAAGATAAATGCTACATGTATAACAAGAACATGACCCTTAACTTTAGTGCATTATAAGTGAAGGTTTTCTTAATTCCAGCATTCCAGTCAAAAAGGATTTTATCTGACTAGTTGAATTAGTGATAGAAAGAAGCTAATTAAGTGATATAGTGGGGCGAAAAGTGTGAAAGTATTACTTTTGAGGTAAGCAGATGTAGGACTACTGTTATACTTAAACCGCGTAATTACTAAACGCTCGGATTGCATTTTTATATTCTCCCATTTCCAAACTTTCATTTGGCTCATATATTTTCGTCATATTTCTTTTTGCTTCAAGCTTGTTATTGACCAATATTTTTCCTATTACTCCGGTTTTATCGCATATGTCTAAGTTAGGTATATATTGTAATTTTATAATTGTGTCGCTCTGAGATCAGGCACTTCAAGTATATGAGTGATGATTAAATTAGAGTACTATGGAGAATTAGTTTGTTCTCTATCTTCGTCTTCCGATTGAACGCTTGGTTAGAACTAGCTCGAGGACCAATAAGCATCAAGGTCTTGGTTGCTGTTCACTGATCAGAATGTCGTTTTATAATTAGGATATAACGGGTCCTAGGTGAACTAATCGATAATCTAACTAGAGAGACAGAGGATGCAACCGGTATTGTAGTTAAGGCCTAATACAGTAATCAGCCCTCATTTCCCCGTAACATCGATGAAATATCAGTAATTTTTTATGTTAGAAGATGGGGTAGAATTTTCTCTACTTCAGATTTTCTTTCGTATAGGTACATGGGCTGGATAATCTAGCTACATAGTTTGTTCTGTTGTTCTTCCTATCACAGTACATTGTTCTGTCATTTTGGGTGTACTTAAAGGTTAGTCCAGAAAATATCACATTAACTAGGTGAGGGGGGATTAGAACAAGCTTTATGATGCCTAATTCAATTATGTCCAATTGAGCTAAATTTCTGCAGTTTGTCTATGTCAAGCATAAATACATTATTCCAATGACTTATAAGGAAGATGGGAGAAATCACTTTACTGAAATACAATCATATTGATAAAATTTGTCCATCAATATTGCTTTGCAGTGAGAAAAGGAGTTCATGTATAAATATATCGATGAATGAAATGGTTTGGTTTTGCCTAGTAAATGAGTAAAACATACTCAAAATTATCAATATTATTAATATGTTTTAGCCTGTCAGTAACTCTGTTGGATTGGATGTTATGCATAAATTATCATATAAATGTATGATTAAGTAGTTTTAGAGTACCACATGGTGAATATTAAGGAAGCCGATTAGTTCAACAAAGAACATATGGTTATGTGTTAATTCGATCAGTGACTGAGTAATTACGAATATTGCACTGTCTAGTTCTAGAAGGTTATTTGTTGCTACTTATTATTAGTATATGTTTACAATCTTCAATGGAATTGATGCTTACTTGAAAATGTAGGCAAAATTTAATGTTCAGACTTCATTCATTACGGAACTACGGAACGTTTTTGAAAGGCGTGATAAAAAAAGGCAACATTCTGATTAAAATGGAAACAGAGTTACTCCTGCAAGGATCCTCAGATGTAACTAGAAACGAAAATTATTGAATGATGGTGTAAAAATAATTTAAGCATAAGAGATATCATGTTAGGTAGATAACAAACATAGAATAATCTACAAGTTAGTGAGTGATTTCAAGTTTTCCAGTTTTTGAGCTATAAAAGCGAAGGGAGAAAGAAGTGATTAAAGTTTTAGTTATAGACGATTGGATTTTGATTCAATGACCTAGTTGTATTGTAGTAGCCAAGAGAGCTTCAAACGTCATCGCGTTATCCACTTAGCTACTGAGTCCTGATAGCCACCTGCTTGTGAGATGGGGTGAAGTTATATTCACTTGTTGTTTACTTGTATCTTCCCATTGTTATTTTGGAATACAATTGATCATGCACATAGGCCAACAAGAGACTGATCAATTGTAGTCCAAAATAACAATGGGAAGATACAAGTAAACAAGAACAAGTGAATAAAACACAGTTAGTCGATTACTCACAAAAATACATAAATCTCAATCATCTGATCTTCGGAGAAATCAGGACTTAGGGTTATGTCACCTACACAAGGGTGCAGGAATTGTATTTATGGATCGCCTTGACTATATTTCCAAAATATCTTCCATATTGTCTGATCTGATCAAATTCTCTAAAGAAACCGTTCAAAATGACACAACTGAAAAAACGGAACAGATGCTAATTTAAATCCTAAGGAAGATGAAAGATGAGTTTATTATCAATTGTGACCTCTATGAACACTCAAACCATCGGGTTCCGTTATACCAAGACTATATGGACTCCCAAAAGTTCATAAGAATAATGTCCCTCTACGTCCTATACTTGATATGAACAACTCTCCCCTTACCGGATCGAAGGGGGGGGGTCGAATCAATATTTTATGCACTGTTGAGGCATTGGCAATCCACAAACTCAAGCCTGAACTTTGCGTGCAGAAACGATTTGTCCAACCTCTCACCCTTCCTTGGCCCTAATTCCCTTAATGGGTATGTTTCTGGTTGTTGTTGTTGTTTTGTTTTTTCTGCACTTTTATTTGCTTATTATCAATTTTTTAAAAAAATTATTGTTTTGCATTTTTAACTCTAATCACTTATTATTACTACATTAAACAAGTTTTCTTAATTATTATTCAGTCTATTATTATGACTTTTGTGTTTGTCGCTTATCTTCATATCTATCAATTAGATTATTATCTGACCCATAAATTATTTTCTTCCTCACCCTTTGATTAGTATGTTCGTTTGTTATTTGTTCCCGAATCAATGTATAATGCAATCTTTCCTAGCTTCCTATAGACATATATTTTCCATATAACTATATTTACGAATGTACAGCTTAAGTAAATGATTCTGTCAAGAAGAGAATTTGCTTCGCTGAATTCTCTTTTTCTTATCGAATCTAACTTTATTAGGCCTGTGAATAAATGGGAATCGTAGGGAGATTCTATGAAGATGCACATATGCCAAACAGAGGCCAACCAATTTCTATGTTTGACATTAACAGCAGAAAATAAAAATCCTCAAAAATTAGTAAATTTCACTCTCTACATTAGTACTTTCTTCTTGAACTATATTTTTTTAAAATTTAACTTCTTACTGCAACTGATAATATTATTTTTATTGTGGTAAAATGAGGTGTGGAAAATTGTGGATATATATATATATATATATATATACCAGGGCCAACATTATCTATGATGGGCTAACGTACCAATTTTAAGTACGTCATAAGTATAATGTATCTTGAGTCTTTATCTGGAACACATCTTCAATATTCAAGTTGCTTTCATTTTGAATTAATGTTATTTGATTAGCCTTTGAAACCAATAAATAATAAACAGTTATTTAGTCTGAATTTAGAACTTATTTACAACGCTCTCTATACGAGATGAAAACTAACATATGCAAGTCTCAAGGAGACAACAACAGTTTTAACATCGTTGACACGGTATTTCATGTTCAGTGCTTTCATTTTCAGTCAATAAGTGATATAGTGGCGTCATCATCATTATCACATTTTATGTTTAGGTGACTATGTATAAAACTTTGGAATAATGAATAATCCATGAATGTACTATTAAAATGTTTTCTTTAGTTAGGTAATAATCATGATAATAAATTCTTCTTCGCTTTGTTTGGTTGGAAATTTGTTTGATTTTTCATTGTACCATAGTAAGGAGAGAGTTATCATATTAATCTACGTCTCAAGAATAGATTTATTCTTCATGGTCAGTTAGCTAATAATTGATTGTTTTCATTTAGAAGTACCGAATATCATTCAGTTACACAGAGTATCATAAGACTATTTCATTAAAAAAATTTAAAGCAAATGTTTTTTTAAGTGGTACTTTTAAAAGATAAATGTGCTTTATACATGGTATTCTGTAAATTCTTGTAAACCCTACTTGATAAATATAAACCGTATGAAAATTGTTGAGTTGTATTATAGTTTAATTCAACTATAAGAGTGCAACTTTGGTTTTGTAATCTTCTATGG
Organism: Schistosoma mansoni; assembly: GCF_000237925.1. Classification (NCBI taxonomy): domain Eukaryota; kingdom Metazoa; phylum Platyhelminthes; class Trematoda; order Strigeidida; family Schistosomatidae; genus Schistosoma; species Schistosoma mansoni. The sequence goes on along the minus strand of NC_031502.1, from coordinate 30,393,037 downwards.
AAAGTATTAACGAAACTTCATTTATTTGTCTTACAGCTTCAGTCACAAATTATAGTTCTTTCGGAACTTTTCATTATGTTCTAAACATAGTTGACTATGAATCTAAGATTCATGTAATCGATTTCTAGATTTTCAATATCTTTTGCCAAAGCACTAGTAGATTTTATTGATGTGTACTAGGATACATGAAATGTATCTGATTTCATGCTCATCTATAGACTACATATTAATAACCAACTCCAAGAAGATAACACAGGTTTTGCTAATGAACTAAGTAGTTTGATTTCATGATTAATAAAATTAAAACAACGATAAAGATCATAAAATGACCTTGTTTGATAATAAACAATCTATTCGTGTAGCATTCCTTATCTAAGCGCTTTATAAACATTTTAACAGCATGTTAGGAAATCATGAGCCGATTAATTGTGAAAGATTAACCAATCTCTCTACTAGTACAGTAGTTTTCAATCTGGTCTTATCCACAAAATATTTGAAAGAATTAGCAGTCAAATGAGATGTTTTACATTTCAAGCACTTTCTTTCAGTCATTCTTATAACACAATAAGCCACATACAATCGATTTTATATTAAGTATTTTATTACTCAAAGATAGCAACGTAAATTTCCTTGTTCTATTACTTACTAATTTTATCAAATCTTTGTCAATCAGTTTATGAGAGAGAATGACATTACTCACAAGGACTGAATATAGATTATTTACCAACTGATAGTTTGTATACTCGGTTTTAAGACGTATTGTCTGCATGAAGGGTACTCATACTATCGAGATGCCAAATGGCATCTAAAGAATCATGATTATAACCTCAAAGCTGGACATTGAAAGCTGTTTCAGCCATTAGAGCGCCACACTACTCATTAGGATGTAAGTGCTTATACGTGACTAGTAGTTGTTAACTAGGATGAAGCTGAATTTTGAGATTTCATTTCTACTAATCATAATATCGTATTGGGATAAAATCGTTAGATTAAAAATTACAACGATTGATGATGAAAGATTAGTAATAATAATAATAATAATAATAATAACAGTAATGATAATAGTAATTATGATTACAGTAATAATGATCACAACTCAGAACTGATACTATCTTAATGAATTCGCAAAGTTGTGATAATTATTCACTGTTCATATGTTTATAAATCTTTTCGGCTGCTTCACTTAATTCAACATCCAGACGTGCATTTGCTGTACTAATCTCAGCTAATTGTATTTGTAATGGATGCAACGCTTTAGCCATTTGTATTATTGTTGATCCAACATCAATCAAAATATAGGCAATAAATATTAATAAAACAGTGATAATACCAGGCAAAGCAAGAATAAAACATAGAATTCCAGCACGTTGGATGAGTGTAGTTTTTTTTATATATTCACTTATTGTCTTGCCTAATATTCTTTGAATTATTTGTATCATGAGTAGTTCAGATTTGCCTTCTTTAGTGCATGCTGTATGTAGCCAATCACTTCCATTTATCGGTTGTGTATCACTATCAGGACCGATTGGTATACTGTGTTGAAATGGACATGGTACACAACTTGATTGACCAAATTCTTCCGAATATGTATTATGTGGACATGGAAGACATTTGATTAGATCATAATCATCAGTAGACAATCGAGATCTGATGTATCCATCTGCGAATACCATTCTGTTAGTAGTAGAAGGCAGAAGTTCTTCATCGATCGATGGCGGTGGTGGATCGACAATACGACTTGGATAATACGACCCCGGTGAGCATAGATCTGTTTTTGTTTATATCAAATGGAGAAAGTGAAAAAAGGCAATCAAGTAATATTGTTAAAATACAAATTTAAATTCATTTTTCAAATGAACTAGGAAAGTTATACATATTGAGCATTATTACTTCATTATACCACCGTTAATGGAATCCACAGATCAGTAATGGTTCATAGTTTAATACTCAAATAAAACGACATGGTCTGTAAAGTCTGAAAAAATTCAACAAGTATTGTTTTTCAAATTCATTTGGTATCGTTTACTTGAATCTTCCCATTGATGTTTAGGACTGCAGTTGGTCAGTCTCTTATAGGTATGTGTGCATACTGTGCGTATTGCCTCGATATTGCCTTAATTCACAAGCATTATAAGCCAAGATCGATAGTGGCTACCAGTGGAAGCCAGTACGCGCTTTTCGTTTTATTTGGGACTCGTCAGCTAGATGTACCTGCATCTCAGAGTTGATGTTCACCCTAAATAACTCAGTGGCAACGTCTATGACTGTGACACTGAATGATGTATGTTTACATTTCAAAATAACTAAGACAAGTTTGAAAGATTTCTGCTGACTTCCTTTAACTGACTATTCACAGTTTTGAACTTTTTACTGACTTTTATTTTGTTAATAAAGTTAATTCAGACTAAACTCTGAAAATTGAAATATTTTACTAAGTTTAACTTTAAACTACAGTATTTCCAGATTAAAATGTATCTCATTAGTAGATTTATGAACTTTAGAAACTGTGATGACGTTTGTATTTAGTTAGCTATGAAATTAGAGTTGAGTTATAAAAAAACATCTGGTATGACTAGGCAAAAAGATAATACAGGCCATTACATATTTTGAGTCGTACAAATTGGTATCTGTTATAAGATATGTACTACGTTGACATTTCATTTTTCGAACCAATGCGATGTCTCTGTAAAAGTCCTGAATAATTTGAAGATTGTTTTACTGATGTATTGAGTTATAGTGAGGAACATTAAGGAAATTACTGACAATATCTTGGATGTAAAACCTTACCTCTAGAGATCACACTCAGAAATTTTTAAATAGCTTTGACAGGAGCTTCGATAACTTACCTTATTGTTCTGTGACGTTCTTCAGGTTTAGGGGTATATCTTATCGATAGATGTTGACAGGTGGAGTTAGCTACTTATTGTTTCCGGGATTAAAATGCCGACTTCAGTATTGAATTTTCTAACTTTATATGTATAATTAACCTGTGGAATTCGATTACTATCTAGGTTTAATAAATGACATATAGTGTCAATCACAGATTGATTTTTAGACTGATAACGCTTACTGGTCAAGGACAACCTAATTGTTTTGCATGTTTAGAATATTAATGTTGCTTTTTAAAATGATACAAAAACCACGCAAATATTATTGTGACAGTTTAATAAAAGATTGTTCAAGGTTGAAAATTTTCGAATTTACGTATGTAATATTTCCGATGCATATGCAAACCATTTCTTCTTTAGGACTAAAATAAACTTTAAACTATTACACGAAGACTCTAAGTTTAGACGCCTGATTCTGTTTGAAAAACAAACTAGAAGGCGTAGATTTTTCTAAAGCAATAAGAAGACTTTGTAATTTATGTTTCATCCGATTGGTTCAGATCTTGCTGAAAGTCTTTTTATACTGACACATAGGCACCTGTAACCCTAATTATTTTACAAAGTACCTCGTGAATGATGTAACATTTAACTTGCCTTTGTAACTCGATTTTGGATTATTGCCCAAAACCGATACGTGGAGTTAATAAATATATTGTTAAGTAATTTCCTTTTTCTTTGGACAAGTTAATCAGTTTGTATTACTGAAGAGGTAGTGACCTTATTATGAAACAGAGCTGGGATTCGGTGTTTGAAGCACAAGTCATTAACTACTGAATCGCATCTTCCAATCCCTTTCATCAGTCGTAAACGAATTGATTAGTAAGTAGTACATCTAATTGGTGAGCGATAATTGTATGTACTTGTTTACTTGGTTGCAAATCGTTATGCATAAACATATATATCTGATAAGACTTGTTGCCAACTACAGTGCATGGTAGTATCGTGTGATTTTCGCTTACTACACAAACTATGACTGACAAACAAAATTTATTGAACGCTGAGGATGATTATCTGGTTTGTGTTAAAAATGTACTATATAGCAAATATAAAAACAACAGGTTCTTTTGGAAGAAAACCAGTTAACTATTCCAAAAAACATACCACATTCACTGTGTGCCGGAAGCAGCTTTCCTGATGGACCCATACAATAATGAATAGATCGATAATACGGAGTAATTGTAACTTTTATGTGTTTAGCTGAGAATTTTTCTTTTAATATTTCAGTTAAATAACTTTTCTTGGATAGTAATTCATCATTTAATTTCCATGTTAACTGTAAAGCAAAATTAGTCACAATTAGGAACTTGCCAATCGAATTATGTAGTTTTTCATGTGGATTATTTGTCTTTAAAGAGAAAATTTGCTTTTTTTCTTGAAAAAGACACAGTACTAGTCATACACGCACTCATATACCTTATGTTTAGTTAAAACAACTAGAGATTGTTCTAGACTTTCTTTCACTATTTAAAACTTCATACTTTCGCTACTTCTGAGTACAGTTTGTTAGTATCAAAGATTAGGATTTGAAATACCTTAATGAAAGCCACTTCTTTCAAAATAAACGTGATTATTTGATATGATACAGCATCTTGGATAGCTAACAGCATGCTGTTCTCATATGACAACTGTGTAAACTGCAATCATAATGAAATAATTAAATAGTTCTATACCTTTAAATAAACATAATTCTTGAAAAACTAATCTTATTCCGAATTTTTATACTAACCACACTGGCATATAATTCATTTTAAGATTTTATGGAAAATTATGTCATTTTTTCGGATACGTCCCGATTATCACGATAATCCTAATGCAATATGTATTCTTTTATCCTACTTGTACATAATTCTTCCTATTAGTAGTGACAAAGTATGAATACACATGTTTACTTTACGTAACTACTGAATTCAGTAATGCAGTCAGTGAGATATCTTTCACATTTTCTATTATCATAATAGTTCCTTTTGATTTTTATGATTATTTATCATTAATTGGTTTCGTGAAATGTATAAATTAAATCCGAAACAAGCTTAGCGGTCAGGATTTAAATGATCCCAACCTTTCACCCGGCTGACTGGTTCATGCTTCTTCAGGGAAGGTGGGTATGTCTGTGGGAGACAGTTACGGATAACTCCATCCCAATGAGCGCTTAAAATTATCGTATGTTTTTCAATGCTACTTACAAGTAGGCTGGTACAGTCTTTAATATTATCACTGGATATTAGGCGAAATAAGAAGAATAGGTTGAAAAATGACTATAACTAACTAACCTCTTTAAAAATTTCAGAGGCTTCCAATGCGATGGATGTACCTTTAGAATTTACCGTATATTTTCTAAAATTGTCCAAAATAAATGTAAATTCAGTGTAGTGCATGGCACGTGAATCATTCAAACTATTCTTGCATAGAAAATCATTTAAATAAAAATTTATACAAAATGTTAAGTTATGGCATATAGATTGACTGAGTACTTCTAAACTGTCTAAAATATAATGTTTTGATTGTGTTATTTCTTTATTGGATGTTACATTGATACCAAGTGTTGTTTGACAATCACATATGTTATAGTCAATTTGACATTTATGCAATAATGCATATTTATCCATGTTCACATCTACTTTGATACCGACAATTTGATTCAGTATAGCTAAATTAATGAAAGTAATTTGATGTGAATAATAATAATGTTCATTTATCTGGTTATTATTACCGATAATTTGTTTATGGCACCATAATGTTGTTTGCCTAGATATCATAGCCCATATAGTTAAATATCCATAAATATCCCAGTTTGCATTAAAAAATGCTCTATGTGGTAATAATTGTCTACCATTGAACAACCATTCATAAATTACTGATTGATTATTAATTCTTCGGTTATAATTATTATTATTACTGTAGTCCATACTCTCATATTCACACGGTAGTGTTACAATATGCCCAATTATTAAACGATGTCGATAATAAATAAAATTGTCATTTGCTTTCAGAATGGATTGAAATAGATCGTGTTTAATTGGATATTGAAATTGAGACAATGAACCGACTTGCGGGAAATTTAAATATAAAATCAAAGTAATATAAATCAAAATAACTAGTCTCTTCATGCTCCTTTATTTCTTATTTAAAATGAATAGTAACCTAGTTATTATGCGAAATCCGCTTAATTTCAGTGAACAGTGAATATATATTGAATATTGCAATTAAGTAAACACGTGAGTTCATCAAAAATATATGGATTTTCCATAATTTAAATGTAGTGAAAGAGTTTATTGCTTCGCTCTAACGAACTATTAAAGTCAACATTACACACCTTTTGATTATGGAAATCTGAAAATTCTCCTTGCCACTAATAATGAGTAAAATTTGAAAAAATTATAAGATGGAAACTTCTATTACATTTCTAATATAAGACAATGTATAATTAGATTTTTATGGATGCGAACCTATGGAAAGTAAATTTGAAAAAAAATGCACCAATGAGTTAACCAAAGTAGTATTCCTTTCTTTTCTTTATTGTTGATTACAATTTATCAATGAAGATTACAGTGTGACCATCAAAATGATTAAGGCAAACATTTTATTAATAATGAGTATTTTGGAATTGATTCGGATCCAGAGAATAATGAAGTAGTTACCATTCAAGAAACTTATGCAGATAAATCTAAAAGTCCCAGAAAAGCACTAGAAAAAGTGAAGACACCGGAAGATTGGATGTTGGGTGTTCATTGGATTTTCGTATTATTTTCCTCAGCAAATCAATGTATTATATGAATTTTCTACTGATGCTAATGGTGAAGCTATCATAAGTAGTAGATATTTGTGCGTTAGACCATACGAATCAAAATTATACTCATGAGCTGAATAGCATAAAATATTGAATGAAGGACAATATTCAGGGGGGTTTTAAACATAGTTACTAACCAATCATCATATCTGTTGAGAATTGATTCAGAAAATAAATACTACTGAAATGAATTAGATACTGAAAGAATTTAATCCATAATAATTGTGCAAAATATCTTGCGTGTTGTTACCAGGTGAGTAAATTCTGCATTATTAATCGTACGTAAATAAATTCTGAGAGCAGAACAGCTCACCATAGTTTTTACCACTACATAAATATGCCAAATATAACATGAATATGTGTCGTTTACCAACGACAGTAATAGTGAATTAAAGAACTTGAGGAAACTGATTAGTTTATTGATAAAACTTTTGATATTAAACCAGTCATCCTACCAGGATAATTTATTCAAACTATTGAACGACTTTTTTACTTACAAGATTACTTACGTTATGATAAACGGTAATCCTTCAATCTTATAATGTTCAATGATTTTCACCATTCTTCTTTCGTCGACGTGATTCTAAACACATTCGTATGCAAAATATCAGAGTTAAACACTCCAAAAATGATTGTTTTGACATAGGGTTTAAATAATCTGCTTATATATATATATATATATATATATATATATATATATAGTATGGAGATGAGCTCTAGTAGATTAATTTGTTTACTGTTCCAGTAATTCGTCACTAGTAACCTACATATTTGTTAACTTTGGTTAAATCATCATTAAATACCTCTGTATGTTATAAGAATAAGGAGTACTCTAAATGAAGCTAGTATATATTTTAATAACTTAAATCAAAAAATATAGATCAGTATATGATATTACTCTTAAGATAATACTGATTACCACTTTATAAATTGAAAGATTTCGTCAACAAATTAGTCATTTTGCTTTAGCTCTATGATTATTCTTTTATTAAATTCCAGTTGTGTATGAATATGAAAATAGATTATGAATGATTTATACGGTAAACTGTCTATTGTTGAACTTGGTAAACTCAAACATATGTTACATTTACTTGTCTGATTGATTTTAATTCAACGTAATGAAGCCATTATAGTTGACTGTATTTCAAATATTCTGCTCATGTTTAGTTTTCGGTTAATGAAAATCTATAAATCTAAAGTAAACTTCATCTGGAGCCATATAATTTACATGATTTCTGAAAACCATTCTTGTAATAATAAAATCTTTTTATCGATAGTCTTTTTACCTAGAAAAGCAACAAATCCTTTAATGATGATTAAACAACTATGTCAGCTCAGTTTAGAATATCTTAGTAGGCCATGACTTTGGACCTAAAAAAATATGACTGAAATTAGGAATATCAGTATTCAGTGAATTCAGTTCATCATTCATGTGACTGAAAAATCTCAGTCTTTGGCACTGTGTTTACTTATTTTCTCTGCACAGTTTGCATTGATTTTCTAAGTGATATGTGATCGTTTGGTGTTTGTAGGAACTAATGATTCCTTTGGACTTGATGACTGCCTGACTTCGAATTCCAAGCACAATATATTCGTTCATGTTCATCTAGTACTTCTTGATTAAATTGCGTTATTTCTGGAATTCCTAGTTTATACTACAATTCAAATACTCCAAATTATCATATAAAACGACTTTTATTCAACAATTGACACGAAGAGGAGGTTAACTATGGAGAACGCTGGAACATGAATTCAATTCACCGGATGGCATGGTTCAGCCTTGCGGGCGTGGTCAATCCTGTGTGTTGTTTTATCCCTTTTTAGTCATATTAAGTATATTGTTCTATCTCCAGCCTGAATGTGTTCTCCATCATATGTTGGTGATGTTGCTATAGGACGCATCAGTGTAAAAAATGATGTGGCCTCCACGTAAGATCTTATAGATTAGGTAGTCACATCATGAAAAATCTTCAATGTTAGAATCAGGTCTATTATCAGAGTAGTACTAATAATGAAGTAGACCATAATTCTACATATCTGTGATGCTCACCCGTGACGTATTACTTGTTTACCTGACACTAGTGCCATCGGTCGCGTGATTCTCGACCAGATATTTTATTCTTATTCTCGAAGGATTCCTCATTAAAAATACGTCTTCAATCGTACTAACTCAAATGAATTGACTTTACGGGTTTATTTTATCTTGATCACGTAAATATGACTCCTACACATTGGTATTTGGTGATTTTTCTCTGCATTTAAGATTTTCATCACATTATTCTAAATTGTTACTATTTAAACTCTTATTATATTATCAGGTCTTGCTTTACATCCTACTAAATTAATTTACATATCTTCACTCGAATTGTAACGGAAAGAATACGCTGAAGATCCCACTACAGCATTTCGTTGGGCAGTACTGCTGTTTATTTGTTTCTTCTCCCTGTCGTGCATTTTAACCTTTATTCAGATTTTTAAATTAGAGCTGTTTACATCGAACACAGAATTTGTGTTTTGATATAATTTAATACGAGAAACTCAAAAACGCTTTGTACGCTACACAGAAGAATGTAGTCTGGTTTAAACGAATAAATTTTGGTTCGTTAGTTCTGCGTTCAAACTGAATAATGGCATTTCGGTCGTTACACAAACACTTAGATTCGTTATTTCCTGTATACATTTTGCAAGCATTTACATAATCTTCAACGAAAATTTACTTTAAATTCTGTGTAATACATAATGCTGTTTATTCGTATTCTGTCCTGCAAATATGGTTATTGAAACATATATACATGCTATTTGACGTTGACTTAATATTCTTTTAGACATTATAGAACCTGTTAAACTACTATAAACTTTATGCAAATGTCGTTAAAATTCTTGTATAAAACTGCATTTGTGACAAAACCTGAAATTGTTTCAACATGACACTTACACGAGTAAGGTGTTCGATAATGCTACTACTACTAATAATAACAATTAAAATAGTAACAATGACCGTAAAGATGGTGAAAACAATAATAATAGAGAAGGAGTTAGGTACTACACACGGAGGTCATTTGGCATAATCATGGACTCAAGTAGTTCATCATAGTCATAAAATCCTTTAGATAAAATTGAGTTACAAGAGCAGCTTATCCATCTACGGAGGTCGTACTAATATATATGGTAACTTTGATGACTAAGTAGCTGCACATTTTACATTTATCCACACTAAGTTGTTCCTTCACCTCACTGGCTCTTCCTCTAACTGAAGTATGTGCTCATAACCTTTGTTGGCTTGTTAACTGAGTCATGGAGTCTACAGTATTGCTTAAGGGTAGTCGTTAAGGACGAAGCGTACATGTTTGGTCCCAACGTTTTACTATGGGATACGTCTAGAGTCCTTAGTTTCGAATTTGAATGTAATCTTAAATACGGTCAGGGATTGGTGATAGATTGTTGGTCCTGGGATAGTAACTCGATATCTTGCTCATGCTACCATTAAGTGTAAACTAAATCATGTTACTACAGTATATTAAGATTCAGATTCCAGATTTGTGTAGTAAAGACAGAAGGCCTACGGCCTATGTTACTCCTTTTCTAGTATGCTTCTATGAGTGTCCAGTCTTCTCTTGAATGAGTCAATTGAAGGTGCGGACACCACTGTTTCAGGTAACAGGTTCCAAGAATTGATGACTCGGTGTAAAAACCTGTATACCACGGGTATTTTATTCGTTCTTGGCTTTTCTACTCTCCTGCTATGTCCTCTGAGATGTCTCGCTCTAGTGGGAAGAAAAAGAGAGGATATATTAGGTCCAAAATCATTTCTTAGTATTCTATACATCAAAACCAGATCGCCTCTTAATCTGAAATGGGATAGAGTAAAGAGGTCTAGCTTTTCAAGTCGCTATTTTTATAGTCAATCCCGAAGCTCTGGAATTGCACGGGTAGCTGCCCTCTGTACTTTTCCCAGGATATCTGAGTCACCTTTTAAATAGGGGCTTGCAGTCTGAACGCAATTTTCAAGCTTAGTTCTCACTAAGGTTGTGTATACTGTGGTGAACATGGTAGTATCTAACTTGGTAAACGTCCGTCTTAAAGCCCATAGGGTTTTAAACCCCTACGGCAGTAGGCCATGGTCTTAAGGTCATGACTCACTGTCACCCCAAGATCCTTGTGAGACTGGACCACCGGTACAGATACTTCCCCTATGCTGTACCTATTCACCTTCGTATCCCTAAAGTTCATGTAGACACACTTTGCCATGTTGAGATGCATCAGCTACTCTTTGAACCAGCTAATCACAATATTTAAATCTGCCTGAAGTGCGCATGCATCTGCGTCTCCTGTTATTTCTCGCCAGATTTTTAATTCGTCAGCGTATAATAACATTGGGGACTCTACTATACTTGGGAAATCATTTACACACAGTATAAAAAGTAAAGGACCTAGCACAGAACCTTGAGGTAGTCTACTCAGTACTGGTCTCCAAACGGAGCACTTAGAATTTATTCTTGCTTTCTCTCTACGACCTACTAGGAAATCTTTAATCTATTTTAAGAGAGGTCCAGCAATACCAAGATTTTTCAGCTTCAAGAGTAGTCTATTTGTTGGGAATGACGATTGCATCCTTCCAGTCCATGGGTAACACACCTTGGTCAAGTGACATATTGAATATCACAGTCAGTGAGGCTGAGATATATTGTGCAATATGTCTCAAGATTTTGGGGAATAGTTCATCTAACCCTGTTGACTTTTCCATGTCTAAGGTGCTAAGAGCCTTAAGTACACATCGTCTTGATCAAAGTCGTAGGTTAGTAGACGGTTTATTGACCTCGTATTTTGGTCTAGTTATTCGTGTAGAAGAGGTTCCTGAGTGAAAAATGCTACAAAATAGTTTTCCATAGCTTCTACTTCTTCTTAATCGTCCTCTACTAATTCAGATCCAGCCCCTTCCTCAATGAGGTCGGGAATCTAATGCTGCATCCTTGTTTTATAATTTATGTACGAGAATAGTCTCTTAAGTTGCTTGAGTGCAGATTGTGCCAACTGCATTTCATATTTCCCCTGAGATTCCCGGACTTAAATTATACACTTGTTTCTTACCAATCCCTAGCATTCCATTGTACTTGTTGTGTCAAGACTGATGGCAACATTCCAACATTTCTTCTTTCTTAGTAAACGTCGAATATCCCGGCCTATCCAGGGATGGCCGTGTTTCTTCTTCTTTGGGACTATCTAGGGTATATATTGCTTAAGTTGCTCGAGTGTATAACTGCCTGAAATGTGTACTTGTCTCTTTTCCTGATGCTTCTGAGTCAAATTTCTAGCTTTGCGCCGATGCTGCAGGGTTGATTGCCTCCATGTCTGCCTTACATATGTTAGGACGGGCCGGTGCAACTGTTTGACAGGCCATCTGAACCATGAACTTGAATAAGTTGACTGCATAATCAATTCTCCCTAGAGGTGGTAGGAAAGCCATTTGACCGACTTTGTCACCATATGTGAAGACTAAGTCCAAGAGGAATGAGGAGATTAGTGAGTCACATCTGGTGGGATCTCTAATATGTTGGAATGAAGCTAGTGCAATAGAGGTTTCTAACAGTTTGGAATCAAATGACGTTATTGATGACCCTACTTCTAAGTTTACCCATTTTATATACGGTGCATTAGAGTCACCTACTATCAGGCTTTTACCCCTATTACACCAGGACTTAAGTTTGCTTAGAAGTAAGTCAGCTATTATACATTCTGGACTACGATATACCACAACTAATTCAACGAATTGCCGTCTACGTTTCAGCCTGCAACGCACCAGTTCATATGTCCCTCAATCATGTGCCACTGTTCCAACAGCTCATATGGCCAAGGTGCTTTTCGTGCACAAGATAATCCCACCTCCCCTACGATTTAATCTATCAGCTCTACTAAACCAGTCAACTGAATTTCATTATCAGACACTTCTGACGTTAACTATGTTTCTGAGACAGCAATAACATCCGGTTTTTCTATATCTACCATTGTCTTGAGCTCTGCTATTTTATTTAATAAACTGCGAGCATTTGTGTAGCACACCTTTAATTCTGTGAAGAACTTTCCCTTATCATCCATAGTGGTGTGGAGATCGTTTCGCTCCGAACTTCTACAATGTGAAAACCTTTAAGGACAAGGTTTCTTTCTCCGTTTCGGCGGCGCTCATTTATTTCTACTTCTGCAGCTCGTCTCCTAATATGGCCGACTAGACTGAGATCTTCTCGGACGTATATTCCGATACGCAGTTTTGTGGACCCCAACAAATTTTAAACAAGGACAGTGAGGTTCAGTAGGGTAATTGGTATCCCAGGTCAAGTTACGAAGCAACAAAACAGCGAAATTGTACACTACAAAACACAGGAAGCTAAATAAAGGCTTTTCGCATTGATTTCGCGAATTTACTACAGCAAATACAAGAAAACCTGATATTCGTGCAACTCAAAGGACAACCAGCAGACCCTCAACAACTCAAATATGGAATGATCGCCTCTTGTCAGGCCGTTCAAGGTCTCTAAAACGAAATGGCGGGCGGCTTTGAAAACACTCTAACTTATTTACCGTGCCCTCTCTATTTCCTCGAAGGCGGGGTTCTGCTCATCTACTGTAGACTGTTCATCTGAGGGCAGTTTTCTAGCTATGTTCAGCAGCTCAATGGCCTTTAGAATCAGCAGACACTTTGTAGGACAACATGCTTTGCACATTCAGAGTAATAATGGATTGCAGCACTTTTTATATGCAGCCGGTGTGATTTCGGTGCACACATTGTGATATCACTTACTGCACTTATCACATTGCATCCCATCATTGACACGAAAACAGCATGCATGTCTGCCACAACGATGTTTTACTTGAGCTATAACTCTGTTTTGTGATCTCACAGCGAAATCGGATTTCCAGATAGAGTGTCTTTCACAGCTTCATAAGTGATAAACACTAACGAAAACAGAAGTTTGTATATAACTGTACCGAACAACAACAAAAAAACAAAAAAATCAGACTTCGGTAGCTACGAAAAAGACCTTAACACCTTTGGATACAAAAAATACTCGAAGATATACTCAACGAGGAAAAATAAATACCGGTGACCTTAGTAATTTGCATCTGTACTCCAAAATTACAGATGATAAGCCTCTCTAGAAAAAAGTAGTACTCTTGGGGATTACTTTGACTGAAATAAATTCAATTAAAGCAATAACAGTAGTCTTGATGCGTGATTAAACGATCAGTGCTATAAAATACTTTAAAATACTACAAAACGATTAGTACTATACTCAGGGGAAAAATACCACTGTCCTTTTTAATCAGCACGCTTCAATGTGGATAATTACATCTGTACCTGTGATATCATTGGATCTTAACCACACGGTCTTTCAAACTGAACATACGAGAAGAGGACTTACATTAAACGTTGAACACTTGGAGCAGATCAGAAAAGGTAGGGATGAAAACCCTTAATCAAGACGGAATAGCTGAGAGATGAAGATGTGGTTACTCTATGTAACCACTTGTACCCTGAACATATTATTCCATCCCCAGCTTAACTATGTTCTTCAAAGGTTGATGAAAAACACATTATTGGCTATCAAGATGGGACGAGTGGAATCAAACGATGTCAGGTAATCATATCATGACAACTCTGCGATATTGGATCACCTCTATTATTCAATTAGCTGAGATAAGTGTATTAATACCGACCACGCCCTAAATTCTGTAGATCCACCGCAGTGTTCTAATTGCTGACTTAGGCCTGTCACTCCTCATAGGTCAAGACGGAGGGCAAGGAAACTCCGGAAAACTTTGTACCGGACTCGCTTTTCTAGTTGCTGATAGGTGATATTTATGCTCTTGATATATACGTCTGACTTCAGGCACAATATGCTCTTTGGTCTGATACTTTTTCTTTGAGAATTCCGAGTTAGTGATTGCCCTGTGGTGAATTTTATTAGTTTCTGACAAAATGTGTTCTATCCTGGTATAATATCTTTTGGTGATTTCTTTCTCAACCAGTGGTTCGTTTGCTTTCCACCTAAGCCTATTATTGCTGATGGTCTCTGACTGATGAAACTGATAGAACTGTTCGAACGTTTGTGTTGAAAATTTCGACTTTGGTGTCGGGTGGTAGTTCATTTGATTTGTATATACTTTCCAGTTGTAAGGGTATTGTCCATACATTTCAGTTTCGTATCCTCACTCCCAAATTATTGTTTTCTTGCTTATCGATGGTCCTGCTCAAGTATGTCAAGGCTTGCACCTCTTCCAGAGCTTCTCCACGAAGTATGAATTAGTTGGTGCTCTTTGGGTTGTACTTCAGCATCTTGTTTTATTGTTTGTGAATGTTGAGGCCTACTTCTGCAGAAGCCACTGCTACATTGTTAGTCTTCGCCTGGATCCGTAGATGTAACTGTATGCACAGCGTATAGGTTGGCTCCAGGCTTTTGGCGCTCACTTCGTGTTGTCGGATTGGCTTGGTATGTCAGCCTTAAAATCATGAGGCTTCGTCCCTCGACTACTCCTCTTCGTCTAGTTTATTGGCGGTCTCAGGGAATGCAGGTACTAGGACCTCTGTAGATGTGATGGATCTTAGAGTTTGTAGAGATTCAAGGTCACTGAAACATTCCCACTCCTTGATAAGAGTTCAGTAAAATATTTTAGCAAAAACCAGAAACTTGCTTCCTATAAATAAAAAATATACTGGTTTGGCCTGTTTTGTGCTAATGTTTTATGGGAAGTAGTATTAGTTGTATCTCAGAGATAGGTATGGCTAATAAACTACTGCCTGCTGCTGTCGTAGCTTCTCGCTCAAAACACTGCTACACTGATTTTCTTACGTGGATTGGGTGACACAGGGCATGGTCGGTCGGATGCTTTGAAGGAATATGTTTAGGACTACTTCAAGATTATATGTCCTCATGTGAATTCAATACCAGTTACACTCAATGGAGGGGTGTGCATGCCAGCATGGCACGACATATATGCTTTAAGTGAAAACGCCAAACAAGATGAAGCAGGAATAAAAGAGGCATCTCTTGAATTAGGAAAATTCGTTGATGCAGAAATAAAAGCCGGAGTCCCCATCGGGAATACAGTTATCGGAGGTTTTTCGCCAGGTGGTTCAGTGGCTCTTTATAATGCACTAACGATCACTTTACAGTATGATGGGGCTGTTGCTTCCAGTTGTTGGCTTCCACTCCATACAAAATTTATGTCCTCACCCACACTCTTGACTATGCCCAAGGATGTACCAGTTTTCTAGTGTCATGGATTGGAGGATTATACAATTCCCTTTGCCATGGGAAAGTTAACTCATGAGCTTTTAAAAACTTTCCAGCTATCCAAATGTGAACTCAACTGTTATCCTCAATTATCTCACTCATCATGTGAAAAGGAAATCGGAGATCTCCGAACGTTCTTGTCAAAATACATACCTGGTACACAGTAAATTTGTGTGTTATAGATGTTACTCATTCGTCGTTGCCTAGAATTAAACCGGTAATGTCAGTGAAAAGCAGAAGTGATACATCAACGTTGTTATGTGTGAACAGTTTCGCCGTCACTTTCCTATTACGGAAGGAACTCGGGTATTACTATACATAATAAGCTAATAGTCTCTCCCGACTCGGGTTGCGGAGCTTTTAAAGCCGTAATGTCATGAGGTTGTAGAGCCTGTGTAATTTTACTGAGCCCTGGTTAACCCATTGGGGATACCACAGGTATTGCAGTTTGACAACACTTTACCAGTAACACCTTCTACAATTAAATCGAGCCCACCCAGGGAAATCAAAAGTCAGAAGCGAGGAGGTTGGAAGATATATTTGGTGGGTTATCAATATATCGAGGAGTGACTGATCTAATCTGGCTAGTGATCGCAAGAGATGTTGCGCACGCCGTTACAAAAAGTGATCTGGTACGGATGCATGACCGAGCGCCCTCAGCTAAATGAGTCCAATAAAACGAATGTGGTCAGCATCCAATGTCGAACACTTACGGAGCTATTGAATTTTGGGATTTATTCACAGCTAAACCATCTATCAGGCTAAATCGTTTCTATGTTAGATGACAGACCGCTGATCGTTAGATGGTCTACTAAGCATTGTCAAGGTCAAGGATGAATAAAGCGGGTTAGTCTACCGGATGCTCCGAAGTGCCCTGTGAAGCAATGGTCATTTTCCGTATTTATGTATACATTTGTATGCATCTCTTTACCAATGTAATACCGTTTTATACAGTCACCAAAGTAGCGAAAGTAAATGAGTCTGTAGAACTATGGTCTAGTTCGACATTATTACACTTATCTTTGCTACTATAATAGTAGACCTAATCCCAAGATTGTAGATTTGTCTATAAGATATTATGTGAAAGCAACATCATTTTCTACACTGACTTAGGGTGTCGTGACAACAAGCAATATGATGTTGAGCACTTCTAAACACATTTAAGCTCGGAAGAGAGTAGTACATTAGATAGGAAAGGCGAGAGGCTACATGGGGCGATCACGCTTGTATGACCAAGCCATGCCATTTCGATTGATCGTTCACGCGTTCACCATTACTGACCTTCTCTCTGCGTTAAATCTGGGATGTGAATTTTCCTAATTATCTTATGTTCAGTTGAGAGGGTCGTGTGGCTAGAAGTTATACCACTGAAGAGTAATCCGCGTTAGTCATTACTTTGTAGTTGTAGCTTCGACGTGAGCTACGTCACATCTTCTCTATCCAACCCTAGTAGACTGTGACCACCCACATAGATCATCCATAGTGGTGGCCCGCAAGGTCATTCGTGAATTACACAGGCTCTCTACAGTGCGTAGTAACTTTGGGAATAACCTCATCAAACTTCCTTATCCAAAAAGGGTTTTGTTTTCGTGGGACGAGTTTAACGAGCAGCGATATATATAGGGTGCTTGGACCAAGGAATTAACGATATTTCATTTGCCTACAGGTATTTAAATTTTAGGGAGGATTATGACCATTATTTATCATGTTGTTCATATCCTGATTCTTGTTACGCTTTATTACTAAAATATACCACAGATGTTATCACTTACGTATAGAACGCAAGTCATCACACACAAGTACGAGGAAACATTCTCCGACTAGAATCTGCAAAATAGATAGTGATGGTACTTTCCATCGATCCCTATAAACAGGAGGTACGTAAATAACCTCTTTTTCAAAAATATGAAGACGACTACATGTGTTTTTCCCAATCTCTCACGTGTTCCAATGGTTTAAATGGTTCTGGCCGAAATAGAAGAGGCTTTCGCTTAAAGGGCTTCCGTATCTAATACCAGGTATATTCAACGAAGAACAGTAAAACTGTAGAATTAGGGTCTACTTCATTTTAGTACTACTCCAATAATAGAACTGATCCTGAAGTTGAGGATTTGTCATGTTGTAACTGCTTAGTCTATAAGATCTTACGCGGAAATCACATCATTGTCTACGCCGATTCATCGTATCGTGACAATCACCAATATATGCTGGAGAACACATTCAGGCTGGAGATAGAACAATATATTTAATATGACTAAAAGGGATAAAACGACACACATGAATGACTATGTCTGCAAGGCTGAGCCATGCCATCAGATCAATTGGATTAATTGAATTCTTTCTTTCCTCCTTTTCCGTCGTTGGGTTTTTCTCCGCGCTAAATGTTGAATATCCATTTTCCCAATTGTCTTGTGTTCAGGTTTGAGGATTGTGTGGTTAGGGCCTAATGCCACTACAAAATATCATTAAATTATAGCGAGATAATTTCTCAAGTCTTGATGAACCTGTCAAGTTTTCACCTGTGGTGGACCAGACAATATATAAAAGCAAAAGATATCAACAAAGTTAATAACAACCAATAGTAATATTAATATATACAAGTTAAATGTTACAAATACAATAAATAATGGGACTTTACTTAAGTTCACCCAAAATGATGCGTGTTCGGCTTTGATCTGGTACAATAAATCCACAATTATAGATGCTTAGTAATTCCAAACGTATCGATGATCTCCCCAGTATTGTAATCCGAAGTAAGATATGATGTATTCACTTTCTCAGTCTATGAATGTAAATAATATTTGTTTTAGAACTAAGTTAACTCAATCTCGAATGAAAACAGAACGAGGGATGTGTGGGTATTAATGTATTTGTTAGCCAGAAAGAAGATGTCACGCTATGTTGGAATCACAACGGAAAGTGTCTTCAAGGTCATTGACTAAAACAACATGTACAGTCATTTAATGATGAATGCACATACAGTGAAAAATTAACAAAACAAATACAAATAATATTAAAAACTATTTACAAAATAAGCTTGTAGGTCGTATCTCCACATAGCTCCCCCCAGAGTGTCCGGAGGTAACACTGGTTACAATAACAATAATAAAAATTTTACACAAAAAGAAATAATATTTACAATAATAACCAATTAACAATGTGGAGATGCGTATGACATGTATGTTAATAATATACAGTGTGTTATTGCGTGAAAATAGCGGTGATGTGGCATAGCATGACAAACAAAAGTAATGAGAATACTGTCATTTAAAATCTTGGTTTGCTAACAATGATAATAATGTAAAAAACTGTTAATCACCTGCACACACAAAAAAAAATTGAACTGTTTATTTTTGTGTACAATGAATAAATAATTAAATAGAGTTTACTCGTTTATTATTGTAACAAATTTTTTTGAAAAAAAATGTGACAAAACGAATAATTGTAGACAAATATGACTATGTACGCTGTAGGAAGGAAAAATTTTTTTAGATGAGATTGATAGTGTAGGTCCTTGATAATTGTTTGCTTTGGTTGTTTTAGTTGTTTTTCTTTATATGGCAAAATGTACATAACGCTTTGGTTTTTTTATAAGTCTCCCAGATCGTGTTAAACAAGAGGGTGTAGTGCTAAGTTTTTCCTCTTCCTCTTGTTTCTTAGCAATTGATGGGAGTGATTGTTTGTTCGCAGTATTGTCATCTGTGGCTTGAAGGGCTTCGTAGAAAGCTGGTTTTATTCGGTCTATGGAAATTGTTTCATTGTTCCCGTTTTTGTTGATAATGAAATATTTGTGAGTGCGTTTTATTACTTTATAAGGACCTTCATATGGTGGTGTCAATGGCTTTTTCACCGCGTCTACTCTTACAAAAACAAATTTGCACGTTTCTAAATGTTTATCGAGATGGACTGGGTTGTTGTATTCTCGAGGTGGTATTGCTCAAACGTTCTGCATCATTTGTAATAGGCGACTTGCGAAGTGAGTAGAATCCCCGTGCGTTGTAGGTTCATAGTTGACTAGTTGGCCGGGTAACGTTAGAGTTGTACCATAGACTAACTCGGCGGCTGTACATCCAATGTCTTCCTTTATGGTTGAACGAATACCGAGGAGTACAAGCGGTAAGGCATCGCTCCACTTTGATGAGTCAGCTTGCGTCATCAGTGAGCTTTTCAATTGGCGATGGAATCTTTCAACCATGCCATTAGCTGCTGGGTGGTAAGCTGTGGTTTTAATATGGTTGACCCCTAGAAGTTTAATGAACTCCTGGAAAAGGACAGATTGAAATTGGGGACCACGATCCGTTGTGATTATTGATGGTACTCCATAGTTAGTTATCCAGCGGCCGAGGAAGACTGAAGCGACTGTTTCTGCTGATGTGTCTTTAATGGGGCATGCTATGGCCCACCTTGTGAACCTATCTATTGCGGTGAGGATATGTGTGAAAGAGTTTGATGGTGGCAGAGGCCCAACTAAATCTAAATGCACGTGCTGGAAGCGTTTGTCAGGGATAGGGAACTTCCCAATTGGACTGTAGGTGTGTTTTTGCGTCTTACTGAGTTGGCACTGGAGACAGTTACGTGTCCAACGTTTAACATCCGAGTTGATTTTAGGCCACACAAAACGTTCGGTAATGAGCTTTGTTGTTGCTCTGATGCCTGGATGTGAAAGACCGTGCAAGTGCTGAGATATTTTTCGTCTGCAAGCGTGTGGGACAAACGGACGATTGTTGCTTGTTGAAGTGTCGCACATGATAAATGCATCTGAAAGAGGAATTGGTACTGGTTTGAGATCTAAGCTAGACTTTTCTTTGCAGGCTTTTAATTCTGCATCGTCTGCTTGTAACTTAGCCAAGGTTTCAAGGCTGATGTCATGATTGAGTACCATCGTATTGATATCCCTCCTAGATAGTGCATCTGCAACAATGTTCGTGTGACCTTTGATAAACCTGATGTCTGTGGTAAATTGGGAGATATAATCAAGTTGTCTTGCTTCTCGTGGGGAATGTTTGTCATACGATGTGCTAAAAGAATGGCAAAGGGGTTTGTGGTCTGTCATAATGATGAAATCACGACCCTGTAGAAAAAAGTTGAAATGTTTTACTGCTAAATACATAGCTAAGAGTTCGCGTCCAAAAGTACTATAACATTCTTGTGCTGGCGATAATCTCTTGGAGAAAAAGGCAATGGGGGTAATCGTGTTGTTTACCCGCTGTTGTAATACTGCCCCGACGGCTTTTTGTGAAGCATCCGTGCATAGGATCAACAGTGTTGTGGGGTCAGTATTCAGGTGTTGGAGCATGGTAGCATTAGCAATCATGGATTTAGCTTTCTCAAATGCTACTTTGGCATTGGAAGGTAACTTGAATATTTGGTTCTTTTCTTTCTTGGTACCTGATTTATCGTTTTTCAGTAAATCTGTCAATGGCTGTAGTACATCGGCACAATTTGGTAGAAATCGTCGATAAAAATTACATGTTCCAAGGAAACGACGCAGTGATTTTACTGAGGTTGGTTCTGGATAGCTGGTGATGGCTTTGACTTTATCTTCAAGCGGTTTAATTCCTTGAAAATCAATGTGGTGTCCCAGGAATTCCAGAGATGAGGCGCCAAATATACACTTCGAAGGGTTGATTACAACACCATAACTTTTGAAACGTTCAAAAAGCGTGTGTAAGTGTTGAACATGTTCTTCAGTGGAAGAACTAGCGATCAAAACATCGTCGATATAGACAAACACAAAATCTAAACCTCTAGTTACTTCGTCCATAAATCTCTGAAAGGTTTGAGCGGCGTTTTTTAGTCCGAAAGGCATCCTCAAGAATTCAAACAAGCCAAAAGGTGTGATTACGGCTGTTTTTTCGATATCCTCAGGTGCCATCGGTATTTGATGGTATGCTCGGACGAGATCTAACTTTGAAAAAATCTGTTTTCCATGTAGATTTAAAGAAAATCATGCAGATGAGGGATCGGATACCGGTCTGGGATAGTCTGGTTATTCAATCGGCGATAATCTCCACATGGGCGCCAGTCTTGATCTTTCTTGGGAACCATATGCAGCGGCGAGGCCCAAGGACTGTTAGATTGTCTGATTATTCCAAGTTGCATCATGTGTTCGAATTCTCTCTTAGCGAACTACAACTTATTTGGAGGGAGTCTTCTCGCCCTGGCGCGAATGGGTGGTCCGGTGGTAGTGATTTGGTGTTGCACCAACTGTGGGTTACCTTCCTTTTGGTAATCTGATTTCGTAATGCACTGGTATTCTGTTAGAATGTCGTTGAAGATGTTGTTCACAGGTTTCATTATTCGAACATCATGGATTTCGTTGTCATTGGAGAGTGTAACATTTACCTGTAAACGCGTGTTTACGTCGATTAATCTCTTGTTGGTCATATCTACTAACAGGTTGTACGCACTAAGAAAATCGGCCCCGAGGATGGGTCGTTTGACTTGAGCAACTATGAATACCCATGTGAATCTTCTGCGGAGCCCGAGGTCTAACTGTGAAGGTCTTTTGTCCCCTAACTCGCATGCGGTGAGTAGTTGCTGTAAGCGTTTTTCGTCAGACTGCGAAGTACGGTGGATTACTGCGGCTTTTATTTTGTCATAGGGGTCCGTTTCTGGTACGTTATCTATCAGGTCACCGACTTCCGTTGCTACATCTATAGGTAGTGCACCGACGATGTGGGCATATTTAGTCGCCTGTGAACGTATACCCCTCGCCAAAAATAATGCCTCAACCTGTGCAAATCAGATCCTGGGATTATTAACACCGTATGTTGGTAATCTTAGTTCAGAAATAGCGTTGATTGAGTTTAAAACATTATCTTCTGGCTGTGATGAATGAAAGGGGTTGGTTGATGGGCTATCAATATCGATAAGTTTATTAGGGGAGTCCATAATGTCAAAAAAACAAAAAAATGGTGTCGTGCCAATTAATAATAATAATAAATTATGTAGATATATATAAATGTCTATAAAAAAATAATCGAGGCTCACCAAATAATTGTGGTGGACCAGACAATATATAAAAGCAAAAGATATCAACAAAGTTAATAACAACCAATAGTAATATTAATATATACAAGTTAAATGTTACAAATACAATAAATAATGGGACTTTACTTAAGTTCACCCAAAATGATGCGTGTTCGGCTTTGATCTGGTACAATAAATCCACAATTATAGATGCTTAGTAATTCCAAACGTATCGATGATCTCCCCAGTATTGTAATCCGAAGTAAGATATGATGTATTCACTTTCTCAGTCTATGAATGTAAATAATATTTGTTTTAGAACTAAGTTAACTCAATCTCGAATGAAAACAGAACGAGGGATGTGTGGGTATTAATGTATTTGTTAGCCAGAAAGAAGATGTCACGCTATGTTGGAATCACAACGGAAAGTGTCTTCAAGGTCATTGACTAAAACAACATGTACAGTCATTTAATGATGAATGCACATACAGTGAAAAATTAACAAAACAAATACAAATAATATTAAAAACTATTTACAAAATAAGCTTGTAGGTCATATCTCCACACACCTATAGGACTTCTAGGATGCTGCATGGGCTACATCAGTCGGCAGCGAATTCTAGAACTTCACCACCCATAATGAGTAAAGGGTGTGCCTATCGTCTGTTCCGCTATCTTGTGTCTCTAATTTCTGACTGTCATATAAAGTTTGTGATGAAAATGAGAGTATATAGTTGTTTAAGGAGGGGCCCAGGGGTGTTCAGGATGTTTTAAGTCATTAGAATGGCACCTGTGAGACCCTTATCCTCTAGTGGGTACAGATTTGGTGATTTGGGATGCTCTTCATAAGGTTCGAATTTGACTTTCCGAACTGATGTAGTGGGTTGCCTTCGGACACTTTCTAGTGTATTCTTATCCTTTTGAAGTGAGGGGGGAAACATGATGTTTCCATCCTCTAAATCGAGTCGAGTAGAACTATTGAATGTAAGGTGGAAAGTTCTTTCGTCAAACTGGGCAAAAGTGCACTTCATCCTTAATAGTGCAAGGCTTCCTCGAAAGTCACTTTTGTCCCACTTAGCGCCAGACTTCAGATCATAGGGTACTAACGCTCATAGATCTGTAGATGCCGTCTAGTGAAGATTGACTATGATCACCACTTCAATAAGACTACGTGTCAGATATCGACTTGGGTCCCTCGGTAGGCCAAAAACCAGAAGTCTGTTAGTGGTCCAGATAAGATATATTTGTTGGCGATCTCGTGGTATCGAAAGAATACCGAAACGTACCAAAGACTACAGGCAAAATGGCAGAGCGTAAGAGCGTTCGCACAAGCAAGACGGACAACGGAACGAAAATGTGCTTTTGGTACAGCTAAACAAACAAGTACAGCAAAACAATCACTGGTACAATTGGTTATAATAATAATAATTGCTTCCACCACACCAATCGCGTTCCCGTCGCAAAAGTAGGTCACTACAGATCTTTTTCAACTTGCGATGCCTCTAGAGGGGAGTTACTTAAGTTATATTCGTGGTATGCAGCCTGTCTCAGATGGATTACCTTACACTTTGGAATGTTGAAGGCAAGCCCGCTGGTGTTCGTCTAACTTAGAAGTTGAGTCAGATCCTCCTTGGTCGCAAAGGTCTTTCCAGAGTTTCAAAACATCAGCGAAAATCAGTAACTCTGACGATGCCTACTGTGGATGATCGTTTATGTAAATTAAGAAAAGAAGATGTCCTAGTACTGAACTCTGAGGGACCTCGCTAGGACATCCCATAGTCTGAGAAAAAGTGAAGTTAACTGTGACCTTAAAAAGTCGATCATTTAGATATGAAGTAGGCCAATCAATTAACGGTGACCCGACTTCTAAGAACTTGGAGTTAAGGTCCGTGACACCAGTCTTCCCCTTATGATCAAAGATGGTTTTTCATCTGTTCGTCATAGTCGTTAGGTTGGTTATACAAAAGTAAATCTCCCCGAAGCCGTGCTTTTTGGGTAAAAATAAGTTTATGGATACTAAGTAGTTACATAGATCATCGTATATCAAGGACTCCAAGACTTTTGAGAGTATTTGTAATAAAATTCTATCTTTTCAAGTTCCAGCAGAGAGATTGAAAGAATAAGTTTATCTCTCGGTGTCCAAAATGATTCCCCTGTAATGCAGACAAAGATTACAAGAAAGTAACAGTTGACTGTCCCTACTTATCAGATTTGTAAGTTTGAAAAATAGAACCTCCTGAAACTCTTAGCTTGAAATTCTTAAATGTTGAGGGCTCGTAAGAGTTTTAGAAAACAGTTTCGCATTGTCAGAAAATAAGCGGAAACATTAATAGTGTTTGATTTTGTTGGAATGAACCGGAAAGGATTAAATAACACTCCTGGCGGCATTTAGAGTTCTGGCGCGTCCAAGCGCAGTTCTGACTTATTTTTCCTCACTGAGGTCCCGTGCCTTATTACGTTAGTTGTTGAATCCTTATCTTCGTTGCATGCCAAATTTATTAAGAGATTATGGTGATTTATTTGTTTATTAACCCCAAAAGCTGACGGACTGAGAGGTATTGTTATTTTAATCCCAGTCTCCAACTTCGGAAAATGTTTGAAGTATTTTCTGTAAAGTTGTTAGGAATTCGGAGAATCCACTACTTCACATGCTTTATTCCTGTTCGACTTATGATCGTATGATAGTTTTATTTATTAGTGGGGACATCTTTGTCACCTAGTGTATTTGTAGTCTAGTTTGTGTAGTTTGTTAAATCGTAGAGGTGACTAAGTTTTCGATCTCCATATTTCCGAATGGTAAGACCAATTAGCAGTCGTCAGGTCTTATCCGTCTACTCTCCTCAGTACGTGAGTACAAATATAAACTTTAAGCAGCTTCAAGGGTAGTATAACTCACTCATTAGGTGTGTTCCCTCGCAGTATTTTACGCGAGTTATGGGGTCTGTGTATCAAAAGTAAAAGTTGGAGATTCCGGGTTTTTAACCAAATTTTTTGTATTTACACGATTTATCTGTGCTTTTTGTTGCCTTTTTGGGTTTCATCATTTTACTCTTCAACCTTGCCCATTTTTAGCCTCAAATATCATCGTTTGCACATATAGACTTTTGTTAACTTCCATCTCGTACCAAGCAAATAGCGTGTTCGCTGTGCAGCAGTCTGCTCTACTTTGTGGATATAAACCATGGGGATTAAGAATAATGAGTATTTGTAAGTAATTGGTATCCGGTCATAGTTGTCTTCAAAGCGTCGCGTGCTTACTTTCGAACCACCAAGTGAGCTGTAGTAAAGTTAGGGATAGGGTACAAGGCGAACATAGCAAGCTGGTTGGTCAGTTAATTAGTCTTCCACAGATGTAGTCAAGACATGTGTTACGTGTACTTAACTACCGCTTTCCTCGACGGGCAATGATGGTTGATGTAGGAATAGATTGAAAAAAAGCCAGAGGTAGACGAACTGAAATGTAGCATCAGTCCATGATTTCATGAACTGAGCCACGTTTGCAGATGAAGATTACCTGGTTGGGGTTCACGCGATTATTGCAACCAGTGTTTGGAGATGCTGGACATGGCTCAGAATCATTCTCAATGGCACGGGTATATTCACTTTTTGTTTTCCCTTAGAGCCTAGTCCCGGTTAAACTTGTTAAGTCGAACAATACGGAGCCTCAGACTGATGGGTCTAAAATTCGGTAGCATCTTGAAAGTCATTTTGGAAAAGCACCTCAGTTAGGGACAACAATCACTACTCACCATTAAAGTCGAATAACGTTATCCCATCTGTCTACTGTTTTACAATGTCTTTCACAATGGCATGCTATCAGCAGTACTGAAGAAAGTAAGTGATCGTGGTGGTAATGTCACTTGGGAAAGAATTTTTTAGCCTTGAGTATATTGATAATGCCGTCTTGTCGTACAGTCACATAATAGTTACTCAAATAGTATCTGTCAGCTGGTCAATACCCGTAATTATGACATTCTTCAGAAAGTGTGATGAGTTTATTGATTAAGTTCGTAAGATTTGGGAATTAACAAAGTATTAGTCGCATACTTAATAATTCAGCAAGTGACTATGATTCTGTTTGTTCTTTGCACATATTATTGTGATTAATGTGTCTATCTGAATTAACAATCCGAATGCAATTCTATAGTGACAGTTCTCGTTCTCAGTTTCTAAACTCATGTATGAGCTCTATTGAATTGTGATTGATACGAATAAAATGTTGACCGTTTTCTTACTTGAGTTGTATTTTTTTAATATTATCCTGGTTATTACTACTACATGGTTTTCTCTGTTCTTTCACAACATCATTTCGTTTTATATGGCGCATCTTGGTGATCTTATATCAAGCTTTCACTTTGCAAACAAATTTGTGATGCTTACATCATTGTTCTCACATTATGTATGTTTTGATATTATGATGGTTAGATTCCATGTGTAATTGTGTTCTTCAAAGTAGCTGTTTTTTTTTAATTCGAACTCAGTAGCTTGATATTCTGAATAGCACTACAAGCAATCCCAGGTAGCAGTTTTCTCTATATCTTATATGCTGTAAAATGTTGATTAAGCGTAAATGTATTTTTCGTGGTTTGGTTTTAACATTGTCTTTTGTAGATAGTTTCCATTCCATACCAGTTCTTGCCAGGAATCATTGATTTCATAAAAATATATTTTAACGTCCTGTTACTTAATAATGTCAGCAAAACATTTTGCTTCCAAAGAAAAAGTATTGTCTTCGTAAAAATACTAGTTTTTAGTTATTCAAAATTTTAAAAGAATTTCAAGCACGGTTTAATTCTCCGTTTCGACTCGCTGAAGCGACTAGATGGTGTGAAAGCTACTTCATACGTGAGGGTGGTAACGTCGAAACTGTTGGCGTGTTTTTAGAATTTATCATGAGCCTGGGATTCGTTTATCAGGTCGACCAAAACGTTTTCTTTTCCAGATACTAGTAGGATTTTATTTCTTCCCAGATATTTTCTTAGTTTTAATGTAGAAAGAATTGAGGAGTTTTTCAGCACCTTTTGCAGATCGATAGACGGAAAATCCATGGAAGGTTAGTTTCACTTTTTCTATAAGGTTTAAGTTAACCTTAGCTGTTAGTTGGTCAGGTCTTTCGTTCCGTACTATTTCCCTGCTTAACAATATATCAAAAATCATATTAATCTGTGGGTCCTGTCACAATGTTATATAAACTGGGGGTCTTGTGTTCAACTTACTGTTTAATATTAATGACAGATTACAAAAGGGAAGCCATGTCTAACATTCTGAGTACTGTAGATAGTAAATGAGTTGATACAACATAATTGTTCAACAAGACTCGCTTATGAGAAATATTTAAGTTTCTTGTTTTTTGTTATAGATACGTAAGTAAGCTGTGTTTATTGAAGTGGCATCATTGTAAATGGGCCTTTCTAGTTCAAGATGATTACGGACATGGCCTTTGCTCCTGTTTCCTTGTTTGTCTTCGAATATGTTGTTAGATAATATGATGGGTCAAATAATTCCGTACTTATATCGATCTCAAAATTAAGTGAATTGGATTAAGTGGGATTGTGTAGATCGCGTATTGCAATAAACTCTTCGTTTAATTCCAACTGCAGCATCACTACCCAGAAAAGTGTTCTAATCGTTACTGGCTAGAATATTTCTTCGTAAGCTTTGGAAGTGAGTGCTAGATTGTTTGCTCTAGGTAACTTATATTTATCCGATCATACATAAACTGTTATTCTATGTAATTAACAATAGTTCATTCAAAAAGAGTAAAATGCTAAGGTTCTTTAATTAAGTTATGTGATGGTAGGATTGTGTTTATTTATCGTTCGGTAGATAATAATTCATTCTTGTAATCGTATTAATTGATACAAAGAGTAATACTGGAGTTAGTTAACTTGTTCATCTGGTTGTATTTCACTGTGCAGTAGTAGTATAGTGATTAAAGCCCTCAACTTCTACTTATTTATTTGTCGGTTCGAACGCCGCTTCGCCTACTTTGATTTAGACAATCAGATATTATCTCTAACCTTCATATAAAAGGGTATGACTTAGAGCTGAGTACAACTGAGTTGCATCTATTTAGTCTAAATTGAGGCAGTTTAAAGTAACCAATTTTGACGGATTTTATTTATGCTGGACTACTATGTGACAATTTAAACCATCTGCATGTCGAATATTCCTACTTAATTTGATCATTAATAATGTTTTCTATTATTCATTATATAGGCCTAAGTCAGCCAAAAAGTGCTGATGAGTCCGGTATCCGATCTATCTCTAATTCTCAGGAAGATGTATTTGAAAATAATTGCTGTTGTAAATCTGTCTTAGCCAATGCAAAATCTCATTTATGGTTCGAAGAGATAATTAGACGGTAAGCTACTAAAAAAGTTAGTTTATTACACTTAAACTTTAAAAGTTTATAATCTGACTTATTCGCACAAAATAAAACACCAAGGAGTAATGGAATAATCAGTTACCTACTTGATAATGTAGTTGAACATTTGAATTTCTTGTTAACACAGTTTTTTCGTTTTTCTTCATCTTTATTTTTATGTAATCAGTTTGTCCTGCGTGATGGAAACAGATAGAAATGAACTGATATCGATGATGGAATCTTCAGACACTGATTCATCTACCCCATCACTGCCTCAAAAACCTAATGATTTTTTAATAGATATTGGTACTGCCGCTTACACAAACAGTATAGCGTTAGAAAATTGGCATAATTGCTTAAAAAATTCAACTGGGGAATTAGTCAGTCACGTGGCTATTACTTATCTAGATGCATTGTCCAAATGTAAGCATCATTAATTATGAACTCGAACTATGGTTGTTTTTATAGGGCCAAATAATATTGGTCATCAATCAAAAGTTTGTGAAAGGAAATGTCTACCAAATTCATTTCTGTCCATGACAACTTCCCATTTGAAAAACTTCAAACATTACTGCATCCCAAAGACAGCAGAACTACTTCTGGATTATATTTTTTGTAAGTTGATAAGCTTGATATGTATATTTTAATCTACCAGTAGATAAGCTTCGCACTTTTTATAGATTATCATTTGTTCTAGGTTTGAAATTGAACAGTAAGAGTAAGATAACTAGTATAATCGAAATATTGTGTTTATAAGAGACGGACTTTCATTTATTGTTTATTTATTTAAACACATTGATACAAATGAGCACCAAAGTAAATATGTTTCACTCAGTAAAAAAATGAGATGATGGAGAGATAGAGGAAGGTGACTATAATAAACAAAGTAGTAAATGAGTAGAAATAAGTGAAAAAGCGGTAAATAATAAGAAAAACAGTGCAGTTAAAAAAATACAGTCAGAGAAAATTTTTTCAGTTAAGGAGGTTCCTTCCACTTTCATGAAGGAAGCAAAGAAAATCACAACAGGATCACCACTGGTTTCTGTCCTGAGCCATGTTTGATGACGTTTCAAGCCATTTAGTTGCACTATCTCTAGGACTTCGACCAACCAGTCGTAAAGAACTGATACCAGTCCTGTACAGCTTTCTTTCATACCCCGGCACCGTGTCATAAACTGACCACCTCAGTTTTTCACCCAGTCTAAGTGTCAGCAAATAATGCGTGACATAGAATTCACTGGGGCGACATTTGTTGCACATGTCCAAGCCACTGAAGTCGGTGTTTCAAGATAGTGACATCAATCGAGTTGTCACTCTTTCCGAACTCACGTTGCCGAACTTCTGCATTACTAACATGGTGTTGCCATTAAATATCTACAATCCTTCGAAGACAATTATGATCAAACGCAGAGGGTTGTTGCACATTATCAACTAGGAGAGACTAGGTTTCATAAACATAAAACAAACTTGCTCTTACCAACGCGTTCCAAACTTGACCTTTACAGTCAGACTAACACCAAGAAGCTGCCGAAACGACCCAGATTGTCATAGACCACTCTAGTTTTCACTATATGTAAGTTGATCTCATCAATCACTCCATCACTAGCACTCAACTATCCAAATACAGGAACTTTTCAACTTCCAACTACTCACTACCAAGAGCGAGCTTAGGGTTAGGGTCCTCTCCGTCTTGTAAAAGTACTTTGCACTCTAAAGGTGCAAAGCACATGCCATATGTATGGACACTAGTTGTCAGCTGATTAAGTGCAGATTACATAGCTGGAGTATCGTTGCGCAGTAGGGCAATATTACCTGCATACTCAAGGTCAAACGTTTTTCTTCAGGTAACAGATACACACTACCATTACCTATTTGCCCACTGCTCAAATAGAACAATGAAGAGAGGTGTTTTTATGCCCTCACTCTGCCTGAGGTTTGTATATAGGGCCTTCACGATGTAAATAAACTTCTCAGGCACACCTTTCTTCAATAAACAATCCCAGAGAACAGTCCTGTCCAGAGAATCGAAAGTGGCCCTGATATCACTAGGTACAACTATCGTCAGCCTGCAATAAGTATTGTGGTGTTCTTATATTTTACAGAGGGTGAAGATATGTCCAATACATCCTCGATCAGAGCGAAAATCAGCTTGCTCCTCGTGAGTTAATTTTTTATGGGTTTCGAACAGTCTGCGAAGAATGACGGAAGCCAATAGTTTAGACTAAATTGAGAGTATACTTCCAATATTTTAAGCAGAGGTGGATGGTGGCTTGAAATGCTTGTGACTTACTGGAAATATCGGGGAAATATGCACAATATGCACATATGCCGGAAGAGACTAATCAGTTACAGTTCTTAACACCAATGGGCAGATCCAAACAACCAATATATATGAATTATCCTCCGACATCTGTTGCTTAGGTGATGTAAACCCTTTTTAAAGACAGGGAAAACTGTCACCTCATTCCAAGATGTTAGGACATTCTTTGATTCCTAAACATTTGCAAACAACTCAGTCAGTTCTTTAACCAGAAGTTCTTCACTATTTTTAAAAGGGTCAGTAGGTAAGTCGCACAGGCCTAGTTATTCGTGTCGTTTCAGAAGTCGAAGATTCTTTGCGAATTTCCACGTTAAGTGGGTTAATCAACACTAACCAGGTAGGACAAAATAGTCTAATGGATGCCACCGGGGCAACAGAACATCTGAATTGCTCTCCGAGGAACTCTTCTCATCGTCCACGACGTTGGTAGACGTTATTAGTTAGTGTCCCATCAGACAAATAGGCTATTTCATTTACACCAGACTTCTTGCTGCTAAAATGAGTTAAAAAGGCTTTCGACGGTTACCAGATGCATCTGCTGTTTCCAACTCAATAGCACACTCTGACCACTAAGTTCCTCGTTCCTCACTCAAGCTTTGGATAGTTTTTTATGTAAGAATCCAAATTTACCGTCAAACTTGCGGTTAGCAGGAGTAGACTGACGTATCTCAATAAGTCGTAACAAGCCTGTAGAAACCCAGTGCTTACAAGCAGAACATTTCGCAAAGCTGCAGGCGACTTTACTTGCTGTTTTCATGACGTCATGCAAATGCAGCCAGTGCCTATCCATACTTTTCAGTGGGTTTATAGCTAGCCTTAAACCTACCTTGGTTTGATACCTCATTGCATCGAAAGCTGCAGCTGACTTCCTTACATCTATCCGCTTAGGGTGACAAATCTGTTGGGAACTGAGACGTTAGTTAAGATTAGCTCAAACGAGTGCATGATCAGAATCCAGATAAGCACTCCATAAAAAGCGGGAGTCTTGTGCAAAATCACAGCAGCGGTAGCTGATCGCTATGTGACCAGTATGACCCCAGACTTAAGTTTCAGAGAGAGAGGGGCTTCAGGTAGCACATTGGCGATGGCTGTGTTGAAAGTTGGTGTTGGTCAGAAACAAGTTGTAGTCTACGCAAAGCCGTAGGAGACGGTCTCTACTTTTTGATTTGCGGCCAATGAATTCCCACTGACTATCCAAAGGACTGTCGTGTGTACCTAGATACCCAACCTATGCATTCGAATCTCCGGTTAGCACCACCATATCAGTCGTACGAGCTTTCTTGAAATCATTCAAGTGTTCATAGAAATTATCTTTGATCTCATGCGGGCTTTGTTCTGTCGGGATGTCCGCGGAGGTAACGAAAAGGAGTCGTTCCTCAGACCGATTTCATACTTTGATGGAGCCTTATAATCTAACAACAAAATGGACTGTTAATGAAAATTCATTCGATTAGTTCTGAGTCTGCTCTAGGACTTAGTGAGACACCAATGCGAACCAAACTGGGCAAGCGTATTACAGATTCCCCGGATTAGCGCATATAAAACGAGGTTTAAGACTCTATTGATGTAGAACAAATATGTAGTACTTCACTGGAGGCTTGAAAACGGGTCCAGGCTAGACAACAGATGTTGATCCTAATAC
This sequence comes from Schistosoma mansoni, assembly GCF_000237925.1. Lineage (NCBI taxonomy): Eukaryota > Metazoa > Platyhelminthes > Trematoda > Strigeidida > Schistosomatidae > Schistosoma > Schistosoma mansoni. The sequence continues at coordinate 30,359,774 of NC_031502.1, read as the reverse complement.
TTTCATAAGTCATAGCTAAACCTATCTGTTTCCCAACTTGCATTAGTGTGCAAATGGTCAAGGAGACCCGTTTTAATGGGATACGTGGTTTCAAAAAGGCTGATTCAAAATTCTCATTCGGTGTTATTATTCAACTTCCGATCATTCATTGACTTGATAGGACAGAGTTTCCACTATAGGCGTACCACTATGTAAGTTGAAAAATAAACGTAAACAGTGGGAATGGTCAAGACCAGAGGGATAAAGAAGCCTAAAATGAATTTATATGTAGTTAAGTACTTCCAATGGTCGTTTGCGTAGATGAGAGTAAGCAAAGCGTTTTCTTCACTGATAATCGCCTCCATAGTTGTGTCGTCTGATTTAGAGATCTAATCCACAGTGCAGTGGAGCAACGTCATGAGGTACAGTCCCATGGTAACCGATAACCAAGAATAGGTTCGCACACCATCTAATAAAAGTTGTGTTTTCAGCCTCCGAATACTTTGCATCATTCATGAGTTGTCTAATTTTACAACTTGAAATGAATCTATTTCCAGAAGAGCTTTATTTTCATAATCAGTTTGCCTTTATAGTAATTAGGCTATTCGTCTTTTTTAAAACGTTTTCTATAAATCGAATTATATTATTCATATTTTGTGGATTAATGATTATTATTGTCTGGAACCTAAAGCTATATCATATCGGGGATCACTCGTAAATCGTTTCTGTAATAATTAAACACAAACCGATATAAATAATTATTATTAGTAATCAGTTGAATTTTCATTTATAGTGGGACAGTCTAATACCTTTAGTTCTTTTTGAGAAAAGTAATGATTTGTGCGATTTTTTTTCAGCCAGCTGTCCAGATGCAAAACTTTTAGCAACAATGAATAGCCTTCTTAAAGGTTGGATTAATTCCGTTTCAAGTAACGCCAATGATTTGAAGCTGTTTGAAAAGACATATTCTCCTAATGTGATAAGTTCACATGGTAGTGATAAAAATAATCTTCAAAACATTTCACTCCCACCTTTAACAACACCTTTAAGGGATACAAATAATTTGCATAAAAAAGTCTATGGACATTCATTATCTAAAGCTTTTACACCTGACGACAACTCATGTAAGTTTATATATGTATTTTATTATAATTTTAAATGTGTATTATAAATAGAGTTAATATGTTACTTTATTTTGTACCTAATAATTATTTCGACTGAGACTTGGTGCTTGTACAGTAATGTGTAGTTGAATATTTGACCTAATTATCCTAGCTTATCGAAAACACTCGGGAGTTTTTTTATCATCTGTTAGTCTGTGTTTCCATTATTCTCATTTCTTTACGCATATTTCTTTCAAGCGACACCTGTGTTTTATATCCATGTCGGAGCAATGGAATCGCATATAGCGTCTATCTTTAGTTATGCCTTTAGGCTAAATGTTCCTTTTATTGCATGTGGTTTAGATGGGAAAGCTACATTTCAGTAATCATAGTCGAATAACATCACGAGATTATTATGTTCAATAGAAGGAAATTTGTACGGTGTTCATCAATTCAGAACGTTTTATGTAACATCCATAGTAATCATTCAATGGTGAATACACATTTAAAGTAGAACTATGGTTGTCAGTCACTTCCATAACCATATATAAATTAACTTACTACTGTGTGACTAAATGTGTAGACCAAATACAGAAATTTTTATTTCAACGCACATGACAACGGCCGGACTCGGTTCATTGAAAGTAGACCTGTAGACCTGTCAGCAACCCTTTTCGCAATATTATTGGGAACAACAGCATCCTGTGTCACCTACAGTACACAACTGGATTTGTCTAACTGTTCTTTTTCTGGGGTTTAAGTCACGCTCATTATTCAAAGACTATCGATATTACACAGGGGCCTAAAACGAAGTATATGGAGGTAAGGTCAAACTTGCTACCTTGTATTTGAGGGTTTAATGCGTAGTTATTACTATTATTCTGCGTTGCTAAAGCTTGAACATTTCAAGAATGAAAATAAAAAATGTATATACAAACGTAACTTCTTGTTATTTGTTAACTTTGATGTATGATATTTTTCTCATGTTATTTTTTATCTTGTGAGCTGGTTAAACTACACGTTATTTAAATTGTTCGACCTGATTATGTTTCACGTTTTAATTTATCATTGTAAAATATAATTATCTCCTCTTTTTGCTATTATTATGATTTCCCTGTAGTCACTGAATACCATCCTATTTCTCCGATTATATACTGTCAAAGATTCCATGTAAGGGTATCTGATCCTGGTCACAACTGTGAAAATGTAAGCCTACTTTATTAGTATCAGTGTACTTTAATGACTATACATGTTTTCATTTTCGTACACTGAATTATTTTGTGAATGAATCGATTTCATCTTCTCAAATACATGACATTTGTTGATTCATTTATATTTTGCGATTGTTTTCAAAAATTTAGTATATGAGCTTGATACGCGTTTACTTAATCATTTAATGAAACACCATTGAAATGATAACAGTTACCACTTTTTAAATTGGTTTTAGTTAGTTTTCTCATTTATTCTCCTATGTTTGAGAAATAAACGGTAGATGAACTCTGGATGTAATGTACTGTAAATGGTTGTGCAAAGTCAAAGCTGTCAAAGGAATTTTCTATACTATATTCGATGTGTCTTATTATTATCATTAATAATAATTATTAACCATGTATTCCTGACCATTTCACTGAACACATGAGAATAACTGATGGAAAATTATTAAGTTTTCCTATGATATAATTTCATTACGTGTATAAAACAAAGCTTTTTTAGTTAAGTTAAAAGCATTTAATAATTTATTTATGAAAAATAATAGACAATTCAGATATTGGTGAAAACGATGATTGGCCAGTGATTTGTTGATCATTCACATCATTTTCTCATGTTTAATACATCAGTATTTGTATTTTTCAGTTTCTTTCTATTTGTTACACAGATTAAATTGTATTTTCCTATATTCAAAGTTATGAACACTACATCTGATCATTTAAAAAAAACGAAATTAGTCAAAGTGAATTCTAGATAGGTAAAATTCTTTTTTAAACACTCGTGTAAAATCATGTAAACATCGAGTCAGTCGTCATGAGATTTTACTGTCTATTTGTTTCAATTCAGTTAAGTGGTATGTTAATTCAAACGCGGAGATCAAGAAGTCACAGTGTTTCTGAATCATCTCATCAGTGAGTTAATTTGCAAAAATATGTATTATGTTGTTAACTTATGATTTAAAAGATAAGAAAAATATAACTTATTTTTTATCCGAAATTAATATTATGTTATACAATTGCTAAAGGTCATCGAACAGCTGTTTCGTTATATCTTGAAATGCTTGACAGTTATCAATCTACCACATCATCATTCTGTACGACACAGTATTATTTCGCTTATCTTAATATAGCATCCTTTAATCCATAGGGTTTCTTTATCTGTAGTATCATAAATCAGTGGCTTAGTGATTAAACGACTCACTTTTCAACCGTTTCTTTAAAAGTTCAAATAATGTTCCTGTTACGTCTGCCGGTTGTGAACGCTATATTTGCTTCCCTAAGCTAGTTCCGTATCCCCGAGCTAGAACTATACAGCAACTTGAAGACCAGAGAAAAGGCACAAAGTATGAGGGAAGCGCTTTACTACAGGATTCATGTATGTACAGAAAATACAGAGGTTTTATAGTAATTAAGAGACCTTGAGTTTCCATAGTAGCAGTTTGTTAAACAGCCAATCAGGATCTCGTTATTTTAGTAGCATAGCTTCTAATTAATCGCTGATTGGTTGGGTCTCTTTATGAGCCTCTGGAGGCTCTGATAGAGTTTACTGTAAGCCGACTTAACAGTTCCATCTATAACAATTGAGATTGCCGGGTAATATGTCTAACCGTTTCATCAAAAATATGACTTAAGGTCAATAACGCGAACCTGTTCTGGTTAATAAGTTAAACATTTGTAAAATCAGAGTATCACCATGATTATTTCCTGACGACTCTTTTTTCCGCAACATACGGTCTCATTTAGGGTTACTTGTAACTTGAATATTTTACAATGATGGTGTCAATAAGCTTCTAGAAGACAAACCTTCAGGACTTGTGGTGAGCACAACAAACCGATTAGAAGACATAGATTTTTACTAGATGATTTTGTGTGAAGGAGTACGGTTTCAACAATACATGTGCAGCATACAGTTTTTAATATATATCTTACAGAACAAAGGCTTGATCTAATTTAAACGGCCTTAGCTGTTCTAGGGTTACTGCCAGTCCAAAAGCCCGGATGAAGGAAGAGGGTTAGGCGTGAGGTCATCAACCCTGTTCCATAGAAAACAACATTGTTTAAAAAAACGCTGACTAGAGAAAACGACTCAAACCATTTTGGTTGCCCTGAGAGAAGAGGCATCTTCATTCAGAAGAATTATGACACCTCATAGTAGAAGCCGAGGTTCTTCGGGAGTCACGAGGCCGATGCCCCCTCTAACAACCAGAGCAACAATTAATATAGGTACATAAAATGTCCGGATAATGCAAGAGACTGGAAGAATCGGCCAAATAGCTTCGGAAATGAGGAGATACAACTTGTTGGTGCTCGGAATGAGTGAAGTTGCTTAAACCAAAGCTGGGCAAAAAAGAGTAGTTTTAAGGGAGGTGTGTTGCAATTTAGTCATGAAGTAGTAAATGCTTCGCACACGCGGAGAGTTTCACTGATGCTATCCAAAGAAGCATGAAAAGCATTTATTGAATGAGAATTTCATGGATCTAGAATCATCAAAGCATCCTTCAAAACAGAGAAGTAGGAGATCACAATTAAGTTTATCCAGTGTTATGCACTCACCAATGCTATCACTGACGACGATAAAGAGCAGTTTCATGAGAGGCTACAGTCGATCGTAGAAAAGTGCACAGGAGATGACCTGATCATCACACTACAGGGAACCAGATTGATCATATCTGTATCACTAAAAAATTCAGAAGATCAATGGAAGACGCATGAGCAAAGAGAGGAGCTGACATAGCTTCAGATCACCACTGACTGGTGGTTGTCAAGGTGAAACTGAAGTTAAAGAAACTCTGGACAACTGGGTAAACAGCGTTACAAAGGTTCAATACAGCCTTCCTTCGAGATACTGTCAAACTCAATCAATTCAAGATAACTGTCAACAACAGGTTCCAAACCTTACAGGATCTACTGAAAGAAGAGAAAAACTACTATGGAGGATAACTGGATAAGGGTCAAAGAATCAACGTGTCGGGAAGTCCTGGGCCACGAGAAGCATCATCATAAGGAATGGATTTCTACGGCAACCCTGGACAAGATTCAAGAAATGAAAAACAAGAAGGCGTCAATTAACAACAGTCGGACAAGAACAGAAAAGGTCAAGGCACAAGCTGAATACATGGAAGCAAACAAGAAAGTGAAGAAGAGCATTAGAGCTGACAAGCAGAAATACATAGAAGAGCGAGCGACGACAGCGAGAAAAGCTGCAAGAGAAGGAAATGTGCATCAACTATATGACACGACGAAGAAAGTGGCAGGGAAATATGGTAAACCAGGGAGACCGGTCAAGAAGAAAGAAGACAAGCCAATCACGGAAACTCAAGGACAGAGGAACAGATGGGTGGAATACTTTGAGGAACTCTTGTGTAGGCCAGCTCCATTGAATCCACCGGACGTCGAAGCAGCGTACACATACCTTCCCATAGATGTCACTTCAAAGATCGAAGTAATCGAGATGGCCACCAGACAAATCGAGAGTGGGAAAGTAGTGAGACCCGACAAAATACTAGCTGAAGCGCTGAATTCAGACATAGAAGTAACTGCAAGCATGCTTATCGTCCTAACAGGATGGTTTGGGAGGAAGAACAAGTGCCGACGAACTGGAAAGGAGGACATCTCATCAAGATATCGAATAAAGGAGATCTGAGCAAATGTGAGAACTACAGAGGCATCAGTTTGCTGTCAATGCCAGGAAAGATTTCAACAGAGTATTGAGGAACCGGACGAAAGATTCAGTTGACGTCCAGCTTCGAGATCTAAAAGCTCGATTCCGTAAGGATTAGTCGTGTACAAATCAAATCGTGACACTACGGATCATCGTTGAACATTCATTTGAGTGGAACTCATCACTATACATCAACTTCCTTGATTATGAGAAAGCATTTTACAGTGTGAACAGGAGGACCTTATGAAGCCTTCTTCGACACTATGGTGTACTTGAGAAGATCGTCAACATCACCCGGAATTCATACGACGGACTGCAGTGCACGGAGGACAGCTGACAGACACATTCCAAGTGAAGGTTGGTGTCAGACAAGGCTGCTAACTCTCCCCCTTTTTCTTTCTTCTTCTGGTTGACTGGATTATGAAGACCTCCACATCTCAAGGGAAGCACGGAATACAATGGACAGCTCGGAATCAATTAGAGGATTTGGACTTGGCAGATGACCTGACCCTTATATCCCATACACACGAACAAATGCAGATAAAGACAACTAGTCTAGCAGCAGCCTTCGCAGCAGTAGGCCTCAACACACACACAAGGCAAAAAACAAAATCCTCAAATAAAACCTAGAGGACACCAACTAAATCATACTTGATGGAGAAGCTCTGGAAGAGGTGGAAACTTTCAGGCGCCTGGACGGCATTATTGATGAACAAGGTGGATTAGATGCAGACGTGAAGGAAAGGATTGGCAAAGCACGGTCTGTATTCTTACGGTTGAAAAACATATGAAACTCAAAACAACTGTCAATCAATATCAAAGTGAGAACCTTCCATACGAACGTCAAGACAGTCATACTGTACCGTATGGTTCTCAGATTTTGCTAAGAGATTCTGTAATTTTGTGTTCACATACATTCAGTTGTTCCCACTTGTGTTCTTCTCCACTACAAGAGTACTATCGGTAAATTTCACACACATTTTCGTCCACTGAATTTCGTTTATGACTTTATTTTTCTTTAGTTATGTGAAAAATGTGTGGGCTAACAGTAAGTCTATTAGAATAGTCATATCTATCTTTTTCATAAGAATACAAATTTTATATTCCATAACCGAATTCTTGGTTTTATTCGGCACAAGCATTTTATAACCTTGGATACTTGCTAAGTACACTTCTGAAATTTGAGTTTTGGTATTTTTACCTGTACTCTACATTTATATAGTAATCACATTTACTTTCAGTGAGTAAATTTACCTCAACGGATATACCACAGCCAATCATCAAACAGATTCTGTTAAATCTAGCAATGAGCGTAATTTGCCTACTACCTCATATACTCAACACTCGGATCATGGTGCATATTGCTTATCTAATCGGACACCCAGTGATCCAATATCGTCTATCCAACACCATTGGCCGATCATGGAGAGTTATAATTTAGCTCTTGCTTGTCAGCTAGTTTTACTTTTTTTGCCACCTGTAATGTATTCCCGGTTAAAAATAATGGTTGGTTTATTACGTCGAGTTCTATCAAATCATGAACGCTTAGCTTTGTGGTTGGTAAACCATGATTCACGTGACAATATTGAAAATAAGTCTGAAAACATTTTACCATCCGATACTCTATCGTCGTTGGAAATTACATTGCATGTGGTAGGTTTTCGCATATATGACGATATCTGTTTTTTTTTAAATAAACATGTTTCGTCTTTGCGGCAATAAGTTGATTTCACTTATCAAATGTAAACTAACTCAAATAAAGTTTATAGTACATATAGAGCTAGTGTATGTATTTGTTACTTAACCGGAGAACAGTACAAAATGTTTTGGATTTATACCTTTAATTGGGTGTGAAGTAATGGATTGTGTAGGGTCCTGAGTCGTAAAGAATCAATAATTGAAGAGTCTGGTTGATATGATTTAAAACCAACCTCAACAGACCTCAGATGCATGATGTAATTATTGTTATTCTTTATGCACTATGTTTACTCTTACTCATATTTGATGTTTTAATATCTTTTCACTTCTGCCGTTTCTCTATTTCTGCTCTGTTGCATTGTGTGACATTTTAAACTATTCTGCGTTACTGTAATGTTGTATTTTGTCGTGTTTGTGTATCCTAATTACAACTGTGTATAACGATTTGTCTTAGTTTTATTCAACAATTGTTTTTGTCCAAATGCAATGTAGTCTCATTTTCATGACTTTGGTTCATTCATAAATTAAATTAATTCAGTCGGCTAAATTTATCAACTGCCTGACAAAAAACCATCAGCACCACTACTGCCACCACCACAACAACAACATTAAAAACAACCGTTCATTGCTAATTGAACAACAGTTCCATTCACACTAGTATTGTCATATACAAAACTCAATGTGTTTTATTCATTCCATTTTTTTTAACTCGCTAACCAAGTATAAGTTGATGAGAACTATTTTATATGACACTTCATTCAAATCCTACTAATATTACCTGGTAACTCAAGTGACATTAAGTGGATCCCGTGGATTCCGATCTTTACTATACTGCCTAAAATGCTAGTTTTCCACTCATTATGTCATCTCTGTATACTTAGTAATCTAGTCACCATTAGTGCAAAAAGGTATGTGTGAATAGATCTCGAGAATTATATGTGCACCATTTCTCTTGTCAAGCTCATGTGTTAGTCGTATAGCGAGCATTTTGTATATATCACCTATCGGTGTATGGCATTTATAGGGATAAAGTACTTAAAGAAAAAACTGCGGTTGTTCATGTAATTTCTATCTGAAAAATCTTGATGTACAAATTTGTCATATTTTTAAAATATTCTAATTTTTCCTCTTCGTTTTGTAAAAGAAGGACTTTTTCTTAACCTATTATTAATATTTCATGTATTGGTTTTTTTCTTTAAATAGCTGAATCACACGTTCTTTTCTAACATAACCTCGTCAGTTCCTTTTCAATACAAATCACCATTTGTTTAATACTTGTATTAGTAGAAGTAGTATGATATCTTGACATGTGGGGTTGTACGTCCATAATTTTCGAAAAATACATTTGTGTATGTAATGTTAGATGGACAATGTGAATAAATTTTTTCTTTACATATGAATCTGTTGTCATTAAAAAAGTCAAATGATTCTTCTTTTCTTCTGTTAAGAAAGAAAACGTTTCTATTGTAATTATTAGATCTCATGTTTTCGGTGTAAATGCGTTAAATTCCGAATCAGATTTTACATTAGCTTATAATTTAGTTATGACTTAGGGTTCAGTAGTCATTTTATGCAGATGAGTTGGTGTAAAACATGTTGAATGTCAAAACACCCTCTCTAGTGCACAGTAGTAAAAAGTATGTCTTCTACTCTATCGACACCTTAAAAATCAGTGATAGAATTATGAGTTCTAGTCACCAAAAATATCTCGGTTTTTAAAATTTTTATGATATTTTATATTTCGAATATACGGTTTTATAGTTATGTGGAAATCTTAGTGTAATACGATCAAACATAAACAAATGACGAAGCATAGTGTAGATGTGTATTTACTATCTGCATAATTAAGGAACAATCAAATTTAAATGAACTGTTACTAACAAAACGATATCCCTAGCAGTAGGAAGAAAATAAGGGGAGAGAAAGCAAAGGAAATGTGTAGTAGCATTATTATTATTACCAAAACACACCATTTCGTATTAATTGGAGTTGAACAGTGGATAGTTGTAGAAATTAGGGACGTTCGTTCCGTCCCTTTCGGGATTTGTCAGTTGGGTGTACTTGCGTCCCAGTACTGGTGTTTACACCGGAGCTCTAACCCGGTACCTTTCGCTTAAAACTGCCGGGGCGATAATCACTCACCTGATGATCTCATGGCGCTTAATCAGAAGGTTTATATTTCAGTCTGTGGTTTGATATTGTCTGATGTGATCATTCTTTTTTTATTTCCCATAGAAGCACGCATTGTGCGTGCATGTCATACAGAATAAAATTTTGTTATGCTTTTGTATCAATTTATGCTGAGATATTTACTTTTCAATATGTTTTTCCCCAAAGATTGTAAAGCACTTCGGCCCACTACTTTTACGTGTATCAAGTGATTCCGCTGTTAAAAATACTGTCAACAAAACAACTTCACGTATTCGTTGGAGAGAATGTCTTCTTTGTTTATTACTTTGCGACCCGGAAAACTTCCTTTTAACATTACCCAATGGTTTACAGTCTTGTTTACGATCTGTAAATAATAATAATAATAATACAACAAGCGATAATATTAAAACAGAACAAGAAAATATTCTACACATTGAAGAGGTTAGTACTATGTTCATCATCAAGATTTTTTGTAGCAAAATATTCATGACCGAATTATATTAAAAATGATAATAATTTTTCTCAATTATAGTTTGTCGAATTATTGTCGCTACTTGCAATCAAGTGTTTTAGTAGTATAAACCCAGCCATTCATATATTTTAGACTTACGTCAATTTTATTACTTGTAGCGAGTAACTAACTTTCTTATTTGTTCATTTTCGGTCGATTTAGCTTATTGGATTAGACGGTTTCAAGTCACAGGGTTCAAGAAAGTCCCAATTAGCTTGTTCATCATCGTCACCAGAACATGTATCTTTGCCAGCATTTACTTCATTAATCAAATCAGCATCCAGTACTAGTTTACAAAGTAGATTGTTAAAATTAACTAGATCACGAGATAGTCTCATCAAATTTGCATCAACTCCTACGAAAAGTGGTAGAAGTAGCAGTTTACAAAACTCTCCGCGTTCTACCGATACTTTTAGTTGTCGTCGTATATTTGATGAAAGTAATTTAGATATTGGAAATCTAAGTATAAAATCACATTCTACACTTTTTATCAGTGAAGAGTCTTGTGATCGGTTTGGTCGTTCCGGGAACTGGAGTGTAGAAAATTCTCTGCCTGGTTCACATTCAAGTATCTTTTTTCAGGTATGTACATGTTACTGATGTTTCGGTATTAGGTTTTTCTTAATTACGTTTATAATCTACATGGTAGTTTTCTGGGGTTGCAGCAACATCTTGATGGGTTCATGTTCATAGTTTGACCCTATGTAAGTCAGTCTCTAAAGTTGTCCGTAAGCTTTCTTTATCCACTTGTCATGAAAATAGGTAAAAATGTTTTATAAATTCCATCTAGACACTGGGAAATAGTAAAACTGGTGTAGTAACACACAAATAAAGTATAATTTACCTGGAGATAGTAGCAGCAGAAAACCTCAAGCAATCCAGAACCACTGAACATATAATTCAGAAAATCGTTTAAAGTGTTGTTTTGCGTCACATTTTCAAGTCACTAGTTGGTCTTTACTATAATCCCATAACCTGAATGTGGTTCCAAACTTTTCATGCTCATGAAAATGAGCCAGATAAACCTCAAAAATAGTAAGATTACTGACTAATCCAATGCTATGATCGTTCAATTCAACATTCAATTAGATTTCGACGAATTCATTTTATAAAATAAAAGAATGCTGTGTAGTTTTGAGATATCATAGTAGTATGTCATTAATTTTATATAAAAAATCAAATATTGAAAGGTTATGTAGTGATCAGTTATTAATTATCTCATTATAGTATCCTATTGTTATATCTTTGCTCAGTTTTAACATTTGTTCAGTATTAAATCATTTAAATGTAATCAAAATCACCGTAAAGGAGATCTATGTATAAAAGTAATATTTTTTTTACATGAAATATCTCCGCATTTGCAGTCTGTTTTATCTTCTTAATGTTTTGGGGGTTGGATCAAGAGGTTTTGGTACATAGTGTGGAAGAGTAATTGTGGGCGTCCCCCCAGTTGCGATCACCTTTCGTTCATTACTACGTTAGGTCTTGGATACCAAAGATCATAGCCTGTATTGTGTTTAAACAACCTGACGATTGTTGGTATACCTCGCTGGCTAGTGTTAGCCGGGGCAAACCCTTGGTTCGTTCTGATTATCCCCAACCAGTTTGTATTTCTAAAAGTTCATGAAGCGTTTTTCATTTTCATACCTCACCGTTTATGATTTTTTTGAAGTAAGAATTGTAATACTATTCATTAAAATATTTCAAAGCATAAATATCCATAATTTATCTTGGTCATTTCTTTGCAATTTTATAGTCTGATCTAGATCCAAAACGATTAGCTGCATTAGGTAATACAGCTCATTTGATCAAGCTTTTAAATCAAATTCTCAATGACCGAGAAATGAATCCACGTAGAAAAATGAAATGTCTTCAAGATGTGAGTTCAAATTAATTTTGTTTATGGAGTACTGTTGTTTCCTACCATTTTGTTTTCGGACAACTATATTTTATTTAGAAAAATCAGAAAGATGGCATGAGTTGTTCCTCGCAAAATATTGTCTAAGGTGATGTGTTACGAACAACAGTTTATCTCAGTGTATTCGGCAGTCAGGAATTACGTTTGTCATTCACTCATTCTTTTCTCAGTCAGTCAGTTACTACGTAGGACCAGGCATATTTATGCATCGGTGCAAGTTGCCATACCTCATTAGCACAACAAGATCAACACCGGATTCATAGAAGTAATTAGTTTAGTGGCGGTAGTACATAAAAGATAGGTTGTATGTAAGGATATAGTATAGGACAGAAGAAAGTTATGAAGCAAATTTAATCTCAAGGTTTAAGGGAAGATGAAGAGTGTATACACCTACGCCATTGTGATCGATTCTGAGTCATGTCATCGAGAGTCTCCAACCATTGGTTACGATAGTCACGCGGACCCCAACCAAGTAGTCTGCATCTGCCAACATGGCTCAGACTAGAAGTTAGTGACTTCAAGCACTAATGCCACGTTTTGGTTTGGCCGCCCCTAACTCTCTTCCAACCACCCCCTACACTAGTCAGCATAGCGCGTCGTAGTAATCGGTGTTCATCGTTTTCTGGTATCTTACTGTTAAGAATGTACAAGAATTAATCCGGACAGTTTTCTCATTTCCTACATTTGTTATTTAATTTTCGTTACTTGTTTACATCTTTCAATGAACAGTTTCGCAAATCTCATCCAGATGTATTTTGGTTACGTTTTGGTAATGAAGAGAAAGCATCCAACTATTTATCCCGTTTACAACGTCGTATTGATTCACAAACTCAACCTAGTGTTTTTGAGAGGATTACAAATGCACTACGTCGTCGACTTCAGAGTCCTGTCAAGCAACAGGATTAGCATCAGAACAGCTTTTATATCTTGTATTTCGATTGTTCCGTGTAAACATGTGAAAAGTTGATTCGATTGCTACTTTTCTTGTAAATGATCGTATATATCGTCTAATATTTTTTAAAATCCAGATTATATAACACTATTTTTCTAAATATTTGGCTTTATGTTAGATGAAGTATAATATGTAGTAATTTACTGTTGCTATATTCACTAAAAGCGTAAATTTTAATGAATTCTTAGTAACAGCGTTTTCCAAATTCGAATTCAGACGATTTCAACTTACAAATTAAGCATATAACTTGAGATATTTCTCTAAGTAGTTATCACTATGTATACAAAGCGTGCATTGTTACAAATTGGACTTCATAATTATCACTCAAGTTATTTTACACAGCAATCAGTACTCATAAAGCTATAGAGATACACGAACTTCCTAACTGTTTCAACAACTTATCGGGAAGGATGAGTACAAACAAGTTGCTTCTAATCTTGGAGAAATTCACGTTTTGATATCGCTATGTCATTTCTGCACCTTTCAGCTGTGATTGAGTAACTGATGTGACAACGTTCAGCAAAGTGATAATTTGTGCATATTTTCCGCTCAAATTAAAAATATTAGTTGGAATGTATTCAATCCATTTAAACTTCATAGTTTTCGTCAATGTGTATATTATTATTATAATCTACGTGTTGAACAACCAACCATTTATATGGAATGTAAGATCTGGTACATATGTGCATCGGTTCAAGTTATCGCACCCCATAAAGGCAGCGAGATAAAATTGTCAGGGAAAATCCCGACAGTAGTAGAGTCAATAACAGTGTTAACGGTAAGAGAAAATATTAGGCACTCAAGATATGATTCAAGGAAATATAAATTAGTGAAAAAAGTTTATGAGGAATATAGAAACTTAGCATCCAAGGGAAGACAAAGAGTGAATGTACCTGCGCCATTGCAAATAATTCTATGCCGCTAACCGTTGGTTACGAAAAGCACTCACACCTCCACCCGGTAGTTTGTATTTATTTGAAAGGTTCATCCCAACAGTCAGTGCCTTAGTTTGACCATTCCTAGCTTTTTTTTAAAAAGCTTGTGTCCCGACCACGTCAGCCGACGAGTATTTACTGCTTCAGTAAATTAGTTTTCTTTATCTAATGTCCTGTGTGCAACATCGTCATTGTTCACTCTAAGGTCCCGACATTCTACAGGAGTGTTTCGAAGGCTTCTATGATCAAATACTAGTAACCTACAAATATCCTTTTTTTTAAGAGTCACGTTTCACAGCCATAAAGACAGCGAATCGTTAAGCCGTATACTCGTTGTGGTTGGTAAACGAACATCTTGCTTACGCTACAAGTGACGTTACTCAGCCGAGACTTCTGAGTCTGTACATAGATTTCACCAGGCCACTAAAGCTGATGAGACTCCCAAGGTTAATTAAAGTGATCAACACGCTAGATTACCTCACTCCCTATCATTAGTTTAGGAATTGACGTAGATCAGTCCTGAAGAAACTTTCTGTAGTTAGGAGAGGCACATTCAAAACATGCTTGCATTGTTGCTCAAGAGGAGCAGAGAACTTCATTTTGTCAGTGTCTTCAGCGAATGGGATTACGGTATCTGTGTATTCTAAACAAATCTGATAGACCAACCCTTGATAAGTTAGATAACAAAAGCATTACTACTTAAAGTATGTTTGTGATCAAAGCTAACGCATACCGCTTGAGATTCGAAAAACTGATAACACTTCACTTTAACTCGAAAAGTAGTGCTTGAGTGAGGAGTTTGTACACTGTTGGGTTTACCTTGGTACGCTTCTCAGTGTCAAATACTTCAACAAAACATCACGATCAGCGTAGTTGAACGCTACCTTGAGGTAAAGTAATAAAACTGTAGTTGGGCGTCGGTACGTATGTCTATACTCTGGAACCTGAGGAAAAGTGGATATTTGGTCATTACTTCAAAGATCAGGTTTAAAACTACCCTGGTTTTCCCGTGTCTGTTCTTTATGAACTTAAGTTGAGTGATGTATGATCATAGAGGCTAGTGTGTTACACGCTACATGCTTCTTTTGCTATCACAAGGGAGTCTATTCTTTCTTACAGACTGGAACAATCAGTCAGATAGGATTATGTTCAGTTCCCAGACTCCAGCTAATATCTCACTGCGAAAATGTAGTCCATCGTTGGGTCGGTGTTGGAGGTCACTTCGTCAGACGTAGTTTATCCTTCAGCTAAAAGTTGATGGATGCCAGAAAGAAATGGTTGTTTGTGCGTTGTTGCAGGATCCGCTTCCCGTTATCTATTTTGTAAGCCCAGATACCGTAATATATGACTGTCTTTTAGTTTTGTATAGTATACCTACTTGGACGTTAAAATCCTGTAGTAAAATTATCAAGTTCAGCGTGTGTTTTAGAGGGAAACAAGCTTTCTATCAAACTGATCTTGATCCGAACTGCAGTCAGAGAGAGCGTATGCAGAGAGGACCAGGAGGCAACAGGATGTCTTTTTGTGTCCTTAATGTGCCGTTAACTCGGACGGCGCACAGGTGACTTTATAGGAATTCAGTTTGCGAGAGAGTGTTTTACTGTACCTACTCCAGTTCGGTCATGTATAGTAGAAAAAGAATCTCCAGATACACGAAGAGCAGATCACACCAGTTCTTTATATAGATGAAGTGTGGTCAAATGGACGCTTGTTGTCTTATGTGATATAAAATAGGAATATTGATAGCTCCAGGATGTAGTTCAGAGCATAATTTGAGACCATTTCGTAAAATCGAACTGTAAGCTTTGGTGATTAAGTCATATAAGTGATGAATACATTTGATCGTGATAAAATGCCTTGAGTACTGTTGGAGGTGTGTGGACAGTTGTCTCTCCTCGGTTGACTGCACTGTGATGAGGAATTTCCTGAGTTATCTGTAAAAAAAAGGAGTAACAGTAGACTTTGTGAATTGGGAACGTAACCTCAATGCATAAGGGAAAACTGCCTGAGGTTAGTTGCGTACGGTTCTTAGTGATAGTTTTAGATGTCCTAAATCTGCACGTGCAAGCATTAGCGCGGGCGACGAAAATCCGTAAGTAACGTCAAGTGTGCTATTTTTAGGGATGACACCTTGTATTTTCTTTCCGTTATAAAACAGTATAGTTTGCTATACAACTTCACTCTCAGCCAACTATCGTCATCTGTGATGTAGGCGAGATATCCATCTACTAATCAAGGGCCGAGTCTACTGCGCAACAGTTCTCTCCGTTCTACTTCATGGACGTGAAACATGGCCATTAGGAATAGGGGTTGGTTGACGAGGTAATAAATATTCACCAACTAGTGTCGTTTGGACATGTATTACGTATGTTCAACCACCGCATACTTCGACCGGCAATGTTTCGGGTGTGGGAGTAGGCTGGAAGAGAGCTAAGGACAGCCAAACCAAAACATGACATCAGTCCATGAAGTCACTGACAATTGGACTTAGCCATATTAATAGATATAGGCTAGCTGGTTGGGGTTCATGTGATTACCTGGACAATTGGTTAGAGACTTCACATGACATGGCTCAAAATCGTTCGCAATGGCGCAGATGTACTTGTTCTTTGCCCTGTCCCAAATTATGAGATTCTAAATTCCTCAAAATCTCTTTATTTCACTAATTTATATTTTCCTCTCGAATCCTATCCTTAATGCCTAATCTTTCCCATTACCACTGATACTGTTATCATCTCCACTATTCTGGGGTTCGGTCTGACAATTTCATCGCTGTGCTAATGGAGTATAGCAACTTGAACCGATGTACCTACGTACCAGGTTCTACGTTGTGGTTGACTGACTAAAACTTGGCCTCCTCGAGTTAAGAGACTTAGTATTTGACCATCGTTATCTCCAAAGGAATGCCGACATCTAGTGGCAACACCATGTTAGTAATGCAGAGGTTCGGCAGTGTGAGTTGGGGCACGGCGATTATAATTCGGTCGGAGTCACCACCTTGAAACACCGACTTTGGTGGCTTGGACATTTCCTACTAATGTCGCCTCAGCGAATTTCGCATTGTGCATCATTCGTCGGCCCTGGGACTGGTTGGAAAAAGCGGTGAGGCCATTGCATGACATGGTGCCGTGCTATGAAAGAAAGCTGTACAGGACTAGCTTCTTTCGGTCTTTGTCGACTCCCTGGTTGTGGTTCTAGGGATGGTGCAACACAATCGCCATATATTACGCATGCCCAACCACCAATTACGGCGGGCAGTGCTTACTAGTGTCGGATACAGTTAGAAAAAAGTCATGAGTGGCCAAACCAAAACGCGGCAGCAGTCCATAAAGTCACTAACTTCGGATTTGAGCCATGTTGGTAGATGCAGACTACTCAGTTGGGGTCTGCGCGACTATCGTAACCAATGGTTGGAGACTGGGCGACATTGTTCAGAATCGATCACAGTCACATAGGTGTATACGCTCTTTGTTTTTCCTTGAATTGTGAGATTAAAATTACTTTATACCCTTCTTTCTACAAACTATTTTTTCTCCGTATTATATTCTTATCAATTTTTCTTTTGTACATTACTGCTATTGAACTAACTACTTCTATGAAGTTTGCGATCTTGTTGTGCTAATGAGGTATAGCAACTTGGACCGATGCATTTCTATGCCTGGTACTACGTTTTAACTAGCTGAGTGACCTTGAAACCCTTTTTTATGCATGTTATATCTCTGATACAATACAGTCGCTCACATGAAAACATATGGTTCTCTCAGAATATTTCCAACTTTTTGACACACGAATGGCTTACAAGATAGTAAAATATTCTAAAATGTATATCCGTCATATCTAGTCACTTGTTCTGTTCATAATTTATATTGCTTATTCCGAATGGATAAGTATAGGAAGCAATATCTATGTACTGCCAACAACCGATACCCATTGCATTTAACACTCAAATCGTGAAATCAACATAATCAGTCACACTGAATATTTTGATTTTCATGTTGTTCCAGATAGAATCGGTCAACAGTCCCTAATATTCGTTGATACGCATTATTACTTAACTGATGAACAAATCAACTAGAAACAAACTGTATCAGTCATGAATAGTTTTTGGGTGATGGGAGTTTCAGAAACAGTAGATGGTCAATGTTTTTCAGAAAAATGATTTAATGGTCTATACATTTTAAGAACTATCTGAAGAATACACTAGTATATATATATATATATATATATATATATATATATAAAGTCGCAACTTCACTCATAGGTTTTAATTGATGCTAATAGACTAGACAGTGACTAGTCATTTAGACAGTGACTAGTCATTTGTAAATGCCTGTCACACTGACTAATCGCGTCTCCAATAGCTCAGTGTTAACATCTCAGACAGTGAATCTGAGTGGCGCTAGCTCGAATCCGACATAGAGCATCATTTCTCTCAAAATTACAGATACGCCCTGCTGAATAGTGGCAACTAGCCTGAAACTTGGGTTTACGGTTTTCTGCCTACTGTCTCCAACCACCTAGCATTTGAATATAGTGATTCTGTATCTTGTAGTGTAGTAAGCGAATTTCCACAGTTGTTTAATTTACATTGTTATTATCATACTCCCTGGGGATTCAATGACTAATACACTATTCACATTAAGATGATTAAGTTCAACATTTGAAAGTGATAGGATTATTAAAGTACTTTTTAGAAAATGTACATTCAATTCAGCAAGTTGTACAGAAAATTTTCAATTATTTTGTATACAAAAAAGTATGTGTCAGTGATTAAATCTAACATTTACTTTTTATCTGGTTCCGTGTAACCTTTAATAAATCGCTTTGGTATTGAATACGATTCTGTAATGAAAAAAGGAAATTAAATTTAAAGTATATCATAATTCTGCTATTAGAATTTAGTTCTGAATTACAATTTTAAAAATGCGCTTCGTTAATCGGTTGGTTAACATGAATTCAATGTGAAGATGATTTCGGTCATTGGGTTCTTTCAAATGGATGAATATTGAAAACCAGGGAAGCATAGCACAATACTATTTCACCGTAGTTTTTAATTAATTTATTGAACACTTGATCAATTGATTACATCGTGTCAGTCAACATTTTGTACATAAAGTACGAAAATAGGCTAGAAGTGTAAAATAATTTTAAGGACTCATATATAAGTAGTATCTCGCATGCATCTCGTTGTTATCGAAAAGCTATTATGCAGAGTAACATTCTACCTTGAAATAATTTCAGGTTGTGAGACTATATCTCTATTAGTAGAAAACATGCATCGATACTAAATAATTGGCTCTTTCAGGCATAGAATTAACTATGTTAAGGTTGGATACATGTTTTTAGTAGTGAATTTTGTTCTTTGTGCTGTTGTGAAATGTGCAAACTTGGATAGATATATTTTTGCATGACGTTTTATGTACAACATATTTGTCTGTATTTCGGGTTTATTTAGGATATTGTGTAAGACAAATATTCAACCCTATTTAATTATAAGTCTTTTGTTACTGAATATGCAATTAATTCAAATATTTTATGATGTATGACCAGTCACCCAACACTTCACAGTACAATGTAAGCTAGAGTAGGAGTAGGATGGAAGAAAGTTAAGCGGATCAAGCTAAGTCAGATCGGTCCATAAGGTTATTGGCTGTTAAACTGAGCTATGTTAGTAAGTCCAGTCTACTTGGTTGGGGTCTTTGTAATTATCGTGACCATTGGTTGGAGATGTTAAATCATATGACTCAGAATCGGTTGAAAAAAACGCAGATTTATTCGCTCTTTGTCTACGCGTAAACCCTGACTTTCAAAATAACTTAATACTGTAATTAAACTAATTTATTCTTCTAGAATCATATTCCCTATTTCTGGTCTTTTTTTACCATTGATACTTCTATTATTTCAGTATTCGCCTTGACAATCTCTTTTCGCGGTGCTAATGTAGTTTAGCAACATGGAAGTGGGTGGGGATATGTGCTAGATTCTACATGCATGACCGACTATTTGATTGATTTTAAAGTCTTTTTGAACACATAAGTGTCTAGAACAAGACAGATTATAACGACTTTTACTATCAATCGTCCCCATCAAGATTTGACATGTCTTATTATGAAACTATTCAACTGGTACGTAATTATACAACCAAGTTGTTGTAATGATAAAATAGAATGTTACTTAAATCCTGAGAATATTTCAGTATAAAATGGCAGTTAACAACTGCTCATTTATCTAATTAAGTGAAATAAATATCGACAGACAGTATATATATATATATATATATATATATATATGCATGTGTGTATATAAGAACAGACAACAGCTAGTATTTGCTTTTAGATTTTACTCATCTTACCTGTAAGTAATTTCGAGATAGCTACAAGGTGAACACCTTGGGCTTGAATGATGATTTTACCCGGGTACTGTTGATCATCCGTTCTCCCGGCTGAACAGGCTAAATTTATTTTCAGCTGTTTAGAAAATGAATCTGGATTAATGTGAAAATTTTCCAATTCTGCTATTCGAGTCTAAATATATGGTAAATCCGTAAATGAATAAATAATCAACGCATAGATAAGTTAAATAAACATGATAATTAAAGAAATTATTTGCCATCAATATTAACAGTAGTCTGCAATCATTAACTACTCTTTTTCCTTCAGTAAGATAGAATTAGTTGTATACAAAATTACTCCTAATAATGACTAATAATTGTCAATACATTGACACAATTTAACAATTAATTGCCATCAGTGTTGTTGTTAGGGATGTGTGCGCTGCTGTTACTTTTAGATCGTTCAAATTGTGGAACGATACTGTTTGCTGGGTGTGATAAGTAGACTGGGTTAGTAAAGTGGTCTTGATGATCTCACGGCCCAAGGAACAGATATTTGAGGTTGGTCAGACACAACTTTTGAGTAGTTTTGGTTCTATGATCTCCAATTTTCTCATACCTCATCACCAACAGTGGAAATCCCTAGGGCGAGCTGAAATACGGTAATTTTAGGGTCCATCTTTGTTAAAATCTCCTTTCATTTAGAGAAGGCAATAGGCTTGAGGATGCTGGTTTTAAAAGAGAAACACTTCACTGCACTCAAATTCCAATACATTTAGCAATATGACTCTGCAGTTTGACCTTAATATTCTTACTTTAATTTTATCACACTCCAACAGACTTACATGTCATGATAAAACTGGAAGAAATGTACTCCAGCAAATAAAACTCAGTTGGGTCACGATATCTAAGCTCGACTACCGAATCAAGGTAGCGGCTGTGGTCAGGATAATGAGTTGTTATTTTATAAATTTTATTTAAAGATGAGAGTCACATATATCATAAGGAACGTTTGAAGATACAATTTAACAAAATCATCGTGTAAAAATAAAACTTCTTACTAGTCTGTTTCTCCTACAAATTCACTATTTTGAAGCGATAACAGTTAAAGAGCATCACAAGGGGGTTTTGTGGAGATTTTAGTAATTTTATATAGTTGAGATTCGATGCGCACTGCTGAGGAGTCCCACAATAGGACGAAACGGCCGTCCAGTGCTTCCACGTTTTCCATGGTGGTCTAGCTTCAATTGACTCATGATCTCAACTATATAAAGTTAAAGAACAATTAGAAAAGAAATCCGGGATACATATGACGACTTGTTTAATCTTCCTTTGAGATTTCTCAACAGTTCATATTCAAAGAATAGAACTACAGACTATCACATGTAGAGGCTACTAGGCATACTGAATTAGAATTCAATAGTCAGCATTTACTATTTGACATTCATTATTGCCCTGTTCTTTGCTTGGTGAAAATAAGACAGTAACCATAGATCAACTGAGGTGTACTAGATTATACTTTTTTGTACAAGGAGAATCAGGAACTATAGGGTAGTTAAAGTGCATAATTGAATATGGGTTGAATTTGCGTAGATTACTATGGCTTTTTCAGATGGATGGATAAGTATTTGATATAGTTCGATATAAATGAGGATTTCCAATCATAGGTTGCTATTTGGCTATATATATCAAGTTTCTAACCTAATTCCTTTCTAAGCAACTTAAGTTATTGTATCCATTCAACTATCACTCTCCTGCATTTATTGCTCTTAAACGTTTAATAAATATCAACCTGAAAATAAATAGTAGTTATATAAACATAAGCTGTGGAGACAAATCAGTTTATTGTAGACTATTCAGCGTATGAATACAGCGGTGAAGATAGTCGTGAGTTTATTAACAGTTTTAAGATAATCAGATTAGCTGAAATTAGAGTTACGGACCAATAATGCTTGGTTTATATATTTTTACATGTTTGTTTACTGGGTTCAAAACTATGTACCATTAGAAGGTCTTTCATGTCTTTTTACTATACATTTTAAGATTACAGTTTTATACTGACCATTTTCCCCATATCCAGAAATTCGCAGACCAACGGATTACAATGTATGTAGATTTTCCTTTATTCAATTAAATTATAGAACTATTTTCGATAGTACAGTTACAAGCAAATTGACATTAAACAATTCGTTAAAATTAGGATATGTTTGGAGTTGTAGCTATGAAGTATTAAAACATGTGTTTTCTAGATTAAATCTTCTTTTTATTTATGTTCGTATACTGGTTGACAATTTTGTGTAAATAATTAAGAGATTTTTAACTAGTTAGTTAATTAGTTGACAGTCCTAACAACAATAAATGTCATTCTTCAGAGGTAGGACAGGTCTTGGTAAACAGTTGTGCTTAAAACAAAAGTTTGTGATACACAAAGAAAATGTTGGTCGCTATCATTGTTTTTAAAATAAACGCTAACTTACTAATTTTTTTCCAGCTTTCGTAACAATATACAAATGTATATGAGGTGGCTCTTTTCTATTCCAGATTACAGGGGTGGACATGTCCGGATAAGTTATGCGATAAGCAGTAGTTAAGTTTTTTAAGGCTTGAGAAATAAGATCACCAAAACGAATGTGAAAAATTGGATTTGATATGGTACTTTCAGGGGATTCAATAAAAGTTTTCGGCTCACATATGCTCGTTAATAATTTGTCTAAATGAACCAAACTATAAGGAAAACAAATAATCTTCAAATTGTGTACAGTTAATTCAATTTAAACTTAGTGATACAAAAAAACAATCTTAAAGAAAAAATGATGGATGGATGTAGCTTTTTTGAAATCATGCACGATTAAATATTTATCATTTATATACCTGTACTGACAATCAATTTAATGATCAAAGGCCCAAGTGTGAACATTCATCTCAGTAACCAAATATTGTTTCAACAGTTATTGTCAGTTGAAAAGGAAAATTTCCTTCAGTCAAAGTTAGGAGTAAAAATAATGATTAAAAAATGTCATTGAAGTGAGGTCACAGACTAAATGGACAGTCAGAGGTAACTTCTGTCATAGTAGCATTCATATCCTGAGGTACAATACATTTATTTTTACTTAAATTACAACTGACATATTCGTATATGAAAAGAAATAAAACAGTATACAAATATATTTCACCAACGTACAATGGTTGAACACTATAGAAATGTTCTATTGGGAAATATCCAACTTTATGATAAGATAACTAAGGAGGTGAATGTTATGATAATTGACATAATCATTAAGTAATGAAATTGACTGAGAAATTAGTAAAATTACTTTACTTATTAACTAGCTCGAAAGAGTTAATAATAAAGAAAAACATATTTATTCAGCAAATAAGCACTAAAACATATCCTGCATTTACCTCGGATCTGTAATCAACTGAAGCTTGTTGTTTCGAACATAATTATCAATAGTCCTTCTGGCTTCTGATTGGCTAATACATTCGCCTGACCTAGGGAACAGGAAAAATGATTGATGAGTTTGGGGAGATAGATCAAGTTGAAAATGGTTAGTTTATAAGGTACTTAGGATTATAACATAAACCTATTTAATATCTAGTGATTTGTTTACTCGTTCCAATCAGCAAGATTCCCAGAATGAAATCCTTAATCGTTGAACATTAGTCACCGATCAGGACTAAAGCAGCGTCCTGGTTAGTAGTATTTTTCCGTAAAGCTTCTTAGTGATCTTTAAAAAAGACTCTTCACTATGGAATCTGAGATTTCTTGTATTAGTGGGCAATATCAACTAGTCTAGATTTTAACCAACCTTGCTTTTCTTCATCTATTGAATCTATTTCAGATAATTGATGATACAAATCTAAATCCAATTGAAAGTGGTTCCATCTCTATTCGACGCAAGTTCAAACTTGATAAGTTGCACACAAATTTTCCAGGAATACCTTCAAATAAATTCATTTAGTATTGTTTGTTTGAATCTTCCCATCGATTTGTTAGGACGCCATCACCCCATCGCACAAGCAAGTGGCTATCAGGACTTAGTGGCCGAGTGGATAACGCAATGGCGTTTGAAGTGAGGGTACTGGGTTCGAGTCCCAGAGTGAACATCAACTGAGACGCAGGTACATCCAGCTGACGAGTCCCGAATAGGACGAAACGCGCGTCCTGGATTCCACTGCTAGCCACTATCCATCTCTGCTTACCATACCTTCAAATAGTTGAGATTTGACAAGGGTTTCTTTTGTCTGGACCTCTTGAAGGAAATTATAAAAATTGATTCAAAATACAATATTAAGTTCCTTTATAAGAAGAGGCTTCAGTTCTTAGTATAAATAAGTGGTCTTTCATAAATTCAATCCGAGACTTTATTGCTTGTTGATGGTTTTTAGGTGATGGAGGTAATTTGCGTAGGCGTAGTTTCGAAACATTAACGTGGATAGTAGTATGTAGTTAGACATTGTTGAAGAAACTCTATTCTAGTTAATCCTCTGGATAAAGTGCGTCAAATTGTCGCCAGATGATTGAGTGTCTTAACTCGTCTAAACTGTTTTCAATTCTTATGAATATTCGGTAAATTTTTAGGTGGAAAAGATCGAATCTATACAGCTGAAAATTGTTATTTGATCACTGTAATTGGATTTATATAAATAATATCATACATTTTTAATGACCTTCGAAACACGCTTAGTTATTGTTATACTTGTGAACTACGTCACCAATGGCTGGCCATCAACTGAACTTGACGGTGACATGAAGCAGCTTTACCATCGTCGTGACTCATTATGTGTCGTAAATGAATGCTTGATGTTTGGAGATAGAATGGTGGTGCCAGAATCCCTACGATCGAGGGTGCTGAAGCAATTCCACATTGGTCATCCAGGTATAAAGCGTATGAAATCCATCGCCAGAGGCTATGCTTACTGGCCCCTCATGAACCAGCATATCATGGATCTAGTAAACAAATGCGTTCAGTGTCAACAAGCTGCAAAGTCCAATGCGAAGGTGCCGCCGGTTCCATGGCCACAGCCTGAGCATCCCTGGTCTAGGATACATGTCGACTTTGCCGGTCCAGTCAACGGAACCACTTATCTTGTCGTGGTCGACGCCTTCTCAAAATGGCCGGAGATTGTTCCCGTCACTCCATCAACGACCACCCAGACTCTGAAACATTTGACTGAGTTGTTCGCACGGAACGGATTACCGGAAGTGATTGTATCCGACAATGGTTCGCAGTTCACCTCGGCGCAGTTCCAAGAGTTCTGCAAACGCCTATCCATCAGGCATCTTCGCGCCCCACCTTATCACCCACAATCGAATGGGCAAGCGGAAAGGTTCGTGGATACGTTCAAGAGGGCTCTGATTAAGTCAAACGGGGAGGGGAAGCCAATGGAGACACTGCAAAATCTTTTATTCGCCTACAGAACGACCCCCAACGACACTCTGCCGGAGCAGAAGTCCCCCGCAGAGATCCTCATGGGAAGACGGTTGAGGACCATCCACAACTTGATGCTGCCGAAAACCACACCACCACTAGCACAAACCACGTCCCGGAAGCTACCCACGTACAACGTTGGATGCCCAGTATTCGCTAGGGACTACAGAGCAAATCGTGATCCTTGGATCGAAGCATGTGTGGTTAGAAAGGTAGGAGAAGTCATGTACGAGGTTGAGGTGGGAGCGGACAGGTGGACCAGACATCGAAATCAACTACGCAAGCGGTTAACGCCAGAGCGCCCATCGACCGAAGTAAAGATTCCGCTGGACGTACTATTGGATACATTTAATCTACCGGCAGCCATAACGCATGAAGAAACACAAAAGGTCGACCTACGGTCCCGAAGATGGTCACTGCGCCAACGACAAAAGACAGTCAGAATGCAAGTGGACTCGAAGAATGTGCGTTATCAAAAAAGGGAGGTGTTGGGGATGTCAAATCCCCAGAACTTACTTCATAAGTGGCTTAATTTTGTAATTTTATTTTGGAAATTCGAATTTAGCTGTTTTCGCGCCAAACGCGCTCTTTTTACCTTCACGTCATATTTCCCACTTGTAACTATCTTAAACGCTATTGGTCCGTTGTTTCTTTATGTGTGCTATTTATTAATGATGCCCAAGGACAATTCGCTGCTGTATATATACGCTTGACCTTTTCCCTTATTTGATTGATGTGCTTCTGGCTGCTACGGAATATAACTTCCCCGCTTCCAACTTGGACTTCTTACTCTAGTTAGCTGGGTCTGGGTCGCGTCAGAATAGCTAGCTTATTGGTCCCTGGTCACAAGTCTTTGTTCTGTTCGCTACTAGTGAATTCGTAACGCTTCAGATATAACAGTTATTTCGACTCATTTTGTATTGTTTGTTTGAACCTTCCCGTTAATGTTTAGGACTGCAATTGATCAGTCTCTTATTGACATATGTGCATCCTGTGCGGACTGACTTTATATTGCCCTACATTACAAGCATTATAAGCAAAGAGGGTTAGTGGCTAGCAGTGCAGTCCAGGATGCGCGTTTCGTCTTACTTAGGACTCAGCTGGATGTGTTTGCATTCCACAGTTGATGTTCATTCCGGGACTCGAACATATATGCCAATAAGAGACTGATCGATTGCAGTCCTAAACATCAATTGGAAGATTTAAACAAATAATAGAAAATGAATTTGAACTTCACCCAATTGCACTAGCAAGTGTCTATTAGGACACGGTAGCCAAATGAATAACGCGATGGCGTTTGGGGCGAACGGTACTGGGTTCGAGTCCCGGAGTGAACATCAGCTCTGGGATGCAGATACATCCAGCCGATGAGTCTCAAGCACGACGAAACGCACGTCCTGAATTCCATTGTTAGTCATCGCCCATAAATGCTTAGTTATTTTGGTCTTCAGATTTCAAATGAAATAGGTATAAGTTCGTTGTGCTCGGGTTTGTAGGTTTCGGTTGATACAGCTGAAAGTAATTAACAATTACATTTTATGGTAGCCATTATTTATTTTCGTTAAGTAGCCCCGGAATGATGTGGCACGTCCGAGAGTAGGGAGAGTCGACTCTCCGTCTTGAAATGCTCTCACATAGCCACACGTATACAGGCACTGCCAAGGAAATCCTACTCACTGCCCTCTCGTAGTGGGAGTGCTTACGAAATTGAAAATATTATCAGTGTAAACTTTAAGTTCATAAAAATTAAAAGCGTAAATTTGGAGGGGAAAAGTATTATTATTCAATCTGTATTTGGATTCATTAGTAGTATAAAAATTTTCTAAAGCAAACATATCTTTCTTTAATTCTAACAATTCTAATTTAAAATGGTGAAATCCAAACTGATGTACAGAACTTTAAACCAAACCTTTCTTGTGTCAAGACAAACAATGCTAGCTGGTCATATCGATCAAAGTATACAAAACGATGTATCAACCGGTGGTATAACTGGTTAAAAGTTCAATGACTGGAACCATCAACCTAAATCATGACATAATAGTTTGCAAAAATGTGACATTCATTATGAAGACATATAACATTCATTATGAAGACATATATCATTACAGGGATGAAGTATTTTACGCAAATTTAGCTCGCTATATTTATATCTACGAATTTTCTTTTGAATCTCGGCATAATTTCCGATTAAGGGATGCGTACACAAAAAATGCGTACTTATTATATATATATATATATATATATATATATATATATATATATAGTGCTTTCGTGTTTTCAATGGTGATCTAACTTAGATCAACCCATGATTTCAACGAAATTCAACGAACTTCACAACCCGATACTGGAAATTATCATATGCTCACTAGTGACTAACTTCAGGAGGAAATTTCCGGGGTTCTAGTGAGAAGTCGGGACCAGTAGAGCAGGGAGTGAGGCAGTTACCACGACAGGCAATGGAAGATGGTCGCGCAATTTCGTGGATTGATCAAGGTTAGACATTAACACTGTTGGTAACCAGCTCAGAGATTTAGAAATCAAGCGTGTGAGCGCGAGACAGAAAGTTCTAGGTTCGATTCTCGCGTGCGGAGTCATGGACGCGCACTGCCGAGTCCCATACCCAGACAGAAAGGTCATGTAGTGCTTCCAGGTTTTCAGTGATGGTCTAAATTATACAGGTTCATAAGTTTAACGAAACAATAGAGAAACTTACTTATAACCAAACTGTGAAAATAAAGCTGTAACAGGTCCCTTAATTATTCGAATATCTTCAATTTGGGGCGGGCCCATATAGTCACCTGGCCAATGAAACTCAACTTTAGGATTTGTTATTGAAGCAGGAACAGTTACTCCTCGTAATCTAGATGAGTGCATATTATGAAATTAAAAATAATAATCAAATTTTTGTGATGAATTACACAGCATTAGGTAATTGATAAAATGAAAGATTCCACAGAATAAATTATCTTAAATCATAAATTAGTGGTAGGAATACTTCAGTCCTCTAGTGTATATAACTACATATATTCACTTCAGTTTATCATGTTCCCTTTGTAATTATTCTGGATTTTAAGTACTACGTTCAGCCGAATGCAGGGAAAGAATATTTGTTGATTTAAGTTTTCGAAATCATAAAAAAGCTAATTATGGGACTAGAACTAGGTTCTAATACTTCAAATTTATCAAATGCGAATAAACACATGCATAAAAAGGAAAAATAAGTGATATCACTCAGTACATACATAAGTGGTAATCGTTCGTTAGCTAATGATATCAAGTAATATAGACTAAACTAAAGTATTTCGATTTCTTGGTAGTTTAGGTGATAGCTTTTAAACTACTGAGTCACGAGTTTGAACAGCTCTCGATCTACTGTTTGGACATTGATACTGTTGTGTAAGCTACTTATATCGACAGACGTCAGTAGTATGCAACACCAATCAAGTGGAAAGCCTGGCAACAGAAGGCTAAGAAGATCGAGTTGAAGAGAATAGAAAGGAATTGTGGACAGGAAGAATCATACAGAACGTGATGGACAAATGATGGAAATTTTCAAATGGAATATTCAGTGTATGATTCTCATATTTTACTAAGATATTCTGTAACTTTGTACTAAACAGTAAACAGATTGTCCCAGCTTGCGTCTTCGTTCACAATAATACTAGTCATTACACAAAAGGTGCAGCTCAAAATGGGACATATAAGTATGTACTTGACGCGTGAGCTACGTTATATCATTTGATTTGAAGGAAGTTATCATGATACTGTTTCGAAGACATCAAATGAAAGCTTGGAGTCAGATGCAGAAAATAAAACTAATGGAACTCAGAATTCAAATACAGTACTTGTGTACTAAATTTGAACTGACACATATTGTGTAAGGATCAGAGTTGTTTCCCCTAGGAACAGAATTTCAGTAATACAAAATTAAAGGGCGAAAATATAACTAAAAATCACACTAATATACATTTAGTCCAACCCGTTATCGATGTTGAATGGTTTCCTAAAAAGATGAATAGTTCGAAAGAAAAAGAACAATACAACATTTTAGTGTAATTTATTTACCGAGATACAGGTTTATATATTTGGTTTTAGGTCGCATGTTTTGCGCATGAGATAGTGATATCACCCAATAGCCCAAACCGAAGTAGGTAGAGAAATGTTTGAACGTGCGAAGTTCTGATTGAAAGCCAAACGTAAGAGATTATTCAACATTTCATTATATACATTTGAAGTGACCTTGCAAAAACTGTTTCACTGATCCACTTTCTCAGAAAAACATATCGACTGAAGAAACACTTAAAATTTTCTATACTTACTCAATATGATCTTTATTAATATGATTTAACATCAATACACCAGATTTCGGTTCAGTCACCTCGACGAAACCTTCATCTTGCATAGCTTTCAAAAATAGACCAACCTAGATTAACGAAAGAGAAAATGAAGTAGATTCATACTAATTAGAAGACGAATAATCGTTTATATTGTTACCCTTACTAGAAGTTTACAGGTAGATGAAGTCGTGGGACATGGAATAATAAATGTTGTTGAACTGTGGATTAGTAAAAGAATGATAAATATAATAGTTGAAACGTTATACAACAGGACGTTTAAGATTTCGAAGTGAAGAAATGCCCATTACGAAACGATTTTAAGTCATGTATTGTATCTAGTGAAGAAATTCTACAATTCTACGACTTAATTAGGTCACTTGATTATACTTCGGTTACAATCCCAAAGTGAATATTCTAGTTACATTAAAAATAACCTACTCCACTAGTTTATGAGCGTGATTTAAAATGAATAAACATAGGTAGAACACTCTCTATACTCTTACTTTCTTTTTAACTTAATCATGAATATGCACCTGTAGATACTACTATTTTTATTTGACTTTCCAATTATTCAGAAATTTGGTTAACGAACCGAAGTTCTGTTTGAAGAAAACGGTATTAAATAAAGTCTTTTGAATGTCCTGCGCAATAGTTAAAAATGTTTCTTTTGGTGCTTTCAAATGCTAGATACATTATGACTGGCTTTTATGGATGTCTAATCTGGCCAAGGAGAGTGCAGTGGTTGAGAGTATCAAGTACTTTAATTACTTCGAAAGTTCAATCAATTGTGATGACTGTGAACATCTGAACATAAATACAGGGAACTCACTTCATTTAACTATTCCTATTCAGTATTTTTCCCATCTTTAGTACTATTTAAGTAGCTGGCAACAAGTGGTGGTAGATTTGGACGCTGA
This sequence comes from Schistosoma mansoni, assembly GCF_000237925.1. NCBI lineage: Eukaryota > Metazoa > Platyhelminthes > Trematoda > Strigeidida > Schistosomatidae > Schistosoma > Schistosoma mansoni. The sequence continues at coordinate 30,328,641 of NC_031502.1, read as the reverse complement.
TCAACAGAAACAATGTAGCGGTAATAAAAGCAGTGGTATAAGATCAGCTCTTACAAGACAAATGTAACTCCAGAAATACTACACGATTCTCAAATATTTAATTTTCGGTTCATAAAGAAACTACTGTTCATATCATTCTTATTAAAAAATATATTGATTAAAGATATTTTATGAATTTAAGACATGGTTACTATAACTTTAATGAATTGTTAGTCTGTAACACAAACAATGATTCACCTTCTTAAATTTTGTTTTCTTGATATCTAGATCCACTGATGGAGATCTGTAATGATAATAAATGAATAGTAAACTATGAAAACCTACACCATAATTCTCATAATTAAAAAGGAATTTAATCGACTATGAGTAGAATAGGTTGTTCGATTAAAGGGAAGAAAATACTAAAAATTGTACAGTTTTGGTTCTGAATATTTTTACTAAAATGTATTTTTATTACATGATGTTATCAGAAAGCTAACAAATGAGAATTTTCCTGGTCTAACATTTATCGGTATTGTGTATCGATTCTTAATTAAAATATCAGAAACAAAACTTTCTAACTTTTGTGAAATACTAGACAGTAAGTCCCTTTTAATAGGAATTGTGAGTACTGATCACAGAGAGAACATCTATCAGTGTAAGACTTAAAGCCAAACACTTTGCTTTTAACAGTAATTGCAAATAAGATTTGAATCTATGTGCATACATTGTGCTCCACTTACATGGTTTCGAGCAATCGAGTAGTGCTACTGGTCATCATTAAAAAATACAGCTTGAAGGTGAGCTAGGTCACATACAAGTAGAAACTTGTGATTCTAATCAAATAACACTGAAAACACCTTTTAGATCTCTACAGCAAACAAACAATCATCATAGTCATGAGTAGGCGTCCACTACTTTTTCAAAGAAAGAAATCACCAATATATTAATATTTACAAAAAAGGAACTTACTTGTGTACCAAAACGTATTGAGAATAGAAAATATTCACTTGTATTGGAAGTTGATTTATTTTGATCAACTTAAGACCTTTTAAAAAACACTCCCGTAGAATTTTATCAAGATCAAGTGATGGTTGTAACTCTGCAAAAACAAAATAGGGATGCATAAAATGTAGACATGAATGGAATTAACTGCTTTTTTCTGTGATAAAGGAATGTTGAAGATGGAAATTGAAGGCTAATAATCATCTGAATAGCCATGCAACGATTAATAAAGCCAAAAAAGTACAAATGTCACACATAAGTGAAGGATAAAAGCTACAAAGGGTAATTTGATGTATCGTTTTGCGAATTTGCAACTGCTAAGATAGTTAATGTTGCACATGACCGATCAACAACAACCTCAACTTATGATGTTGAAACAAGCAGGCATATAGGACGAGAAGTAAAAAGTTTGTTAAGCCAAAATATGTGAAGAATCGATTTTTATTGACATGTGGGCTTTCACGTTGGGACAAGCAAGACCAGTGAAGTCAATGGTCAGAGATCATATGCAATATTCCTTAAAATTAGTCAGAGTAAAGTAACTGACTTTATTATGAACTATTTTAAATTTCGGTAGTATTAATTTTATGAATTGAATCACTGACTGACCACATATCTATTCAGTCAACTGAACATTAAAAATCAATGTACAACTATGAGACAGTTATATCCTTTGCTTTTTTTACTGAGACGATTGTAAAGTTAGGTTGTGTATTATTTTTTTATATTTGTAAATACAAATACCGGTACAAGGAGGCATCAAATATATATGTGTGACACAATGAAAATGAGGTTTCGAAAAGATAGAGGAAAGAAAACGAATATAATAAAGAGAAAGAACAACAATGAACAGAAAACAATGTATAAAACTGAAATAATAATGATGGGAGTGGTTCAGTTAGGAAAAATACAATCGAGAAGAATCCTTTTAGTCAAAGAAGTTACTCTCATTTTCGTGAAGTAAAAGAAAGCCGCAGCAATATCGCCACTGGTTTCTATTACAAACCACTTCTGATAACACCTCAAGCCATTGTGTTGCACCATCCCTAGAACCACAACCAGGGAGTCGACAAAGACCGAAAGAAGCTAGTCCTGTACAGCTTTCTTTCATAGCACGGCACCATGTCATGCAATGGCCTCACCGCTTTTTCCAACCAGTCCCAGAGCCGACGAATGATGCACAATGCGAAATTCGCTGAGGCGACATTAGTAGGAAATGTCCAAGCCACCAAAGTCGGTGTTTCAAGGTGGTGACTCCGACCGAATTATAATCGCCGTGCCCCAACTCACACTGCCGAACCTCTGCATTACTAACATGGTGTTGCCACTAGATGTCGGCATTCCTTTGGAGATAACGATGGTCAAATACTAAGTCTCTTAACTCGAGGAGGCCAAGTTTTAGTCAGTCAACCACAACGTAGAACCTGGTACGTAGGTACATCGGTTCAAGTTGCTATACTCCATTAGCACAGAGAGATGAATAAATAAAAAATAAACAAATCTATGTCCCAGAATCTGCCAGAGGGTGAGTATTTGGTCTATATATTCACATCCAGGTGTGAAACCAGTCTGGTTTTCTTGAATTCGCTCTTCAAGAGCTCTAATTAAACGTGGAAGTATTAATGAGGCTAATATTTTATACACTATTAGTTAGACTGACCCGTCTGAGATTGTTACAAGGGGAGTTTTGTCCTTTCTCATAAACTGGGACGACCAGCGATCGAGACCAGTCAGATGGGATTACATCCAGTTCCGAGATTTTAGATAAAATTTCAGTTATTCTAACTGCCAAAACTGGACCACCATCATTAAAAATCTCGGGGGTTAGTCCATCAGGCCCTGCTGCTCTACTTCGCTTTGGAGTGCTGATAGCCTTTTCAACCTCACTAAGAGTTAGAGGACCTACATCAGTTTGCAATTCAGGTTGCTTGGAGATAATGGGTACCTAAAGTGTGGATGAAGGCCAGTTGAACTGTTCTGTCCATCGGTCTAATCTCCTGGACTGAAAGTGAATAATGGTCCCATCTTTTTCCGAGACAGTTACACCAACAGCCGGATTCTTAGTACCTGTTTTCTTGATAAGTTTGAATAGTTATCTACTGTTGGCTGTCGCTGCTGCCTTTTTCATCTTTTCTGCTTTCGCTATCCACCACTGCTCAGGATCGTTGTGTAAGTTTTTTATCATCCTACGTTTAAGCTGCCTCCAGTCGATTAGTACTGCCTAACCTCTGGTGCCTAACGCGACATTAACGCCAGCAAAACCAGACGATCTCACAAGGTCGACGGATGAACACACACGAAACAAGATTTTCGAGGTGGCAGACGAGAAACGAATTTGTAGTATTTCACCAGTCTTGAAAATGGGTCTTGGATAGACAGTAAACATCGATGCTGAGATTTTCTAAGGACATGGCCAACCCTATCTGTATTCCGATCTGGATTAGTGTACGGACGTTGAAAGAGGGCAGTTTGAATGACGTACGTGGTTTCAGAAAAGCAGGTTCAGTATTCGTAGTCTGTGGTAGCATTCAACTTTCGACCAGTCAGTGACTTGAGATAGTTTAGATAGGATAAGATTTCCACCATAGGTGAGCTGCTGTATGAGTTGAAGCATAAAGGAATAGATAAGCAACGCAATCTATAATAAAAACGAATGTTAAATAGTTTTGAGTATGATTTGAGAGAATGAGAGCATGAATAATTTTCCGAGTCACACTCATCATTTAGTTTATATGTTGGCTAGAATACTGCCTGTGCGCTCAAACCGAAGCAGGTGGTCTTCCTAGGTGATCAGTCCCAGAACCTTCTAGCCAGAGGTCCAATCTACAGGGCGATGGAGCGACGTTAGGAGAAACAGTCCCACGGAAGCCATTTGTCTCCTTAGGATTATGGAGCCATGTGCACCATTGGTTTGGAATTAGGGTTTTTCAGTTTCCGTAGGTGAATCCTTCGTATACACAAGCTTGTGTATTGTAGTACTTTGTTGCATTTGTTCACATTAATTCCACTTATGTTGTTTTCTCCTCTCACTGTGCTTTGAAGTGGGACAATTTAAATCGACGCATATTTGTCCCAGGTTCTACGTCAATGATGACTGACTAACACTTATGAAACACAAACAATTTTAGGAAATCAGTTGTCAAACGAACTCACCAATAAAACAAATAATAGAAAAATTTGGAATCTCTGGTTATAAACAATTTTCTATGCAAGAGGATAACTGTCCAACATTTTCTACGATATTGTTTTTTATTGGTAAAATATAGGAGAGTATACAGTAATTAAAATAGGAATATAATATATGAATACACTGATCATCTAGCAAATGAATACTGTGACTAACCAAATGGTTCTTCTAAATGAAGATCATCCAATTCTTCGCTGATATTTTTATCATCCGATGTTTGTTGAGACAATATGTTTACTGGGGATTTCGACTCATCATCGGCATTGTCCATTTCTTCATTTGTTTTAGGAGAAACCTCATCGATAATAGGCCATGGGAGGATGGGACGGTTGAATGGTGACACCAGGGAACTAAACGTGTACAAATAGAAAAAAAACATAACGGATTTATAAATCAAACTCAATTAAAAATAAAAAAGTAGTTTATTCAAGGAAAACAAATAAAACTATGGGAATGAAGCGTGGTAATATTGGTCAATGATCTAAAATTACCCAAGAAAATATGGGGATATACTGCTAAATAACAAATGTGGAGTGCTTCATTGTAATGTGCTTTGCAAAAATATCATAGGTTAGTTGAATAAGTTATGATTGACCTAAATGTTGTTGGACAATTCGTTACAATAAGGTGATAAGGAAGTAGGACTCAGGGGATACAAACTATGCTTTTGTAAATATAACTGAGCTGTAAATATTGTCCTCATGGTACGAGTCAGTTTTAATTTTTTTAATCGTAAAGCGAAAAAAGCTTGATACCATAGGGCACCAGGAAATCTCCTACACGAAACGAACTAATATTACAACAAAGAAATGGAGAGAGAATATTAAGTAATGAAAATAAGCAACAGTAGGTAAGCACATAACCGCAGTAGACTTTTATTTAGCTAAAAGGTGAATCCTAACGTTCCATAGAAATAAAATGGACGACCATGATGTCACCACTGAACTTCTATTCTTAATGATATTTGATGTCTCAGGCCATTAAATTGATGACTTTCAGAGAAACATGATGAATCGACAAACACCAGTCTGGTAAACTTATTCTTCCCTACACATTGAAAACCATCAAATGACCACCTTATTTTACTTAACATGTTTGTATAATAGACAATTATCTGAGTGGTTCAATACGGTATTACACTCAAAGGCAGTTGTAAAGGTGCTTTGGAAGTAGATCTCAAAATTTTGAAACTGATTAACAATCGGCATTAGAAAACTTGGAAGAAGGGTATGGACCATCAGAAATTGGACCTTACGCAACAGTTGAGGTCTCCAAAAACAGGCCGCTAAAAACACGTGATAGAGGATTTCCGTTGATTGTAACAATACATAATGACAAAACAAAATGTGCAACATATTCATAATAAATTGAAAACACGCTTAAAATTTGAGACGTACCACACATGATCGCCCATAACATGAAGCACGGATACAGCTTTCCCCCTACCGGCACTCATATACATATCGTAGTTTGACATAGCTGTGCGCCCGATAGCTATCGGTGCACTATATTCCAACAAATATATAAAACATATAAAATTACCGGTTGGAAGTTGTGCTGATACAACAAAGAACACCCTTTTCTATCTTATTAAATGTATAAGGAAGAATCGGACCATCAGTTACTACTCCAGGAAGCATAAGGTCTATAAAATGTTTGGATCTAAAAAAGTTGTATTTACCAGCCCCTTTCATTAGAACGGAAACTAAGTTCTCATGTACTTTGAAGTGTGGGAGTAGGTCCGGGAGTTGCCATAGAAGGTAAACTTATATAATATGAACTATAGATGGAAAACTACCTGTAGGGAGATGTTCGTTTTTGTTTTCAATAATTAAAGGAATATTTCCAAATTTGTAGATATTCACTTTTATTTCTGATGAAGTTATGATTTTTGAACGGTGAACATCTTTTGTTTTAAAAATTTCCGAAACATTTGTAGGATCTAATCCATACTGCTCATAGAATGAGTTTAGAAGTTGCTTCCTATAAATAAAAAGTAAGTACAAAAATAAATGAACCTCTGACTTTTCACAAGACTTGATTTGAGAATTAGATCTCACGGAGAATGGTTTTAAAAACATTTTGTATCGTACAAGACAGGACCGTTAGAAGCTAAAATAAAAAAAGCAGGCATTATATAAAAGTATTACTGACAACTATTCAAAGATGATCTGAAAACAGTGAATACTACGTTTTCTAATCTATGGGCAGAACATACCACATAAATATGACCGTTGAGGGAGTGATAAAGCAAGTAAAACAAAGCCATGGAGTAAAATTTTTAGGTCATTTTTAAATGCTTCTAAAAACCTGGCATTTCTTAAAACTTAGGTTGCTTCATTCATGAAAATGTACTCAATGTGACTTACTACAACAAATTCCTACATTGGTATTACATGGAATATGCTGCCGGTGTCGAACGACTAATTTCAAATGGAGACGCACCGCAGAATATTACCTCAATATTAGGTTTTATACACGAAAGACAAACTTTTAATAGTGTTATTATCGACAATCTTCTGAACAATTTCTAACACTTTTTCGCGTCACCTAACATCTTCACCCGTTCGCCGATAAAGCAAACAATAAAGATCGAAATTCGTATCTGTTGACTCCGTTACATGATAAGACAAATAAGTAGTATGAATTTCTTTTTAGATACACATTTTGGAAAGCTAACAATGAGGAATCCCTATGTATATGGATCACTCTGTAATAAAAATTAGGCTTTCAGCTCAAAAATAAGTTGCACGTGCCGTACAAATTGAGCGTACTAATATCTAAAAATTGACTCCGACACATCAATAAGGGTTACTGTTAGTGAACCTATGGTCTGAAAAACACGGGCAAGGTAAATAAGTCAGCGCGTTTTCAAACCTGCCCGCCGTTTCCTTTTTGCGACCTTGAACGGCCTGATACGAGGCGGTCATTCCGTATTTGATTTGTTAAGGGTCGGTTGGTTGTCCTCTGGGTTGCACGAATATCAGGTTTTCTCGTATTTGCGTCGTTTTTGGCTGTAGTAAATTCGCAAAATCAATGCCAAAAGCGTTTATTTAGCTTACTCTGTTTTGTACTGTACAATTTGGCTCTTTTGTTGCTTCGTAACTTGACCTGGGATACCAATTACCCTACTGAATCTCACTCTCCTTGTTTAAAATTTGTACGGGTCCACGAAACTGCGTATTCAGTATAAATTATCAGTAAAAGATACTCTGAATTTGTGTGAATCGTTGTTTTCTGCGAGAATTAAGACGATATGACGAGTAGCCCGTAATTCCTAAATGTTTAGTCCTTACTTCAGTTACTGAAGTATTATCGCATGAGATAGCTGCTTTTTTTAGTAATTAACGAGTAATGTTTGTAGTGATTTATGTTCCAGAGACATTTCGGTCGACTTAAGTGAGGCGTTTCAACGCATAATACTGAGCAGGCGTTTTGGAAACTGGATTGAATTCGATGGTGTGTTTAAGGAGTTCCAAAAAGTATGGATGCATAATTACATCCCTTTTCAGACCACCCGTACGCATAACATTCGCGGCGAAAGTAAACTGCTGAAGGACATGCGATTTAAATACAGTTTTGTGGTGTTATGAACTAGATGCAGGCACTTGCGAGCGCAATTGTCGAACATTTATGACTTGTCGATATCCTTGTCGTCATATACTACTGACATATGTAAAAAGACCAACTCTTACAGGTAAGCTTAATCAACTACGAAATAAACTAATTAGCTCATCACATACTTAGACCATGCAGCCGATGGAAGTTAAATAACGCGCATAACTTCCATTATAATACAACAACATCATTACCCAGACTGAGTGAAGAGTATATACGAATTCAAAGAAGCCAGAAAATCCATAAACAACAGATAGTTGAGAAGTATGGTGGACACTTCGCTATGGTGGTCGAGAAAAAAGTAGACAATTATCACTTAAAAATCAATAACTAGGTAAGACTGCCATTTCTCAAACATTTCTCTTCCTGCAGTCCTATTTACGATCAGTATATTCGGATGAATAATTGGAGTGGCATTGTTTCCTAATCACATGGTCTCCGGAGTCAAGCATATAATAACTAAAAAGATGTAACACTTGGAGAAGGTCGGAAGTGGTGAACGTGGAGATATTCATTCAATCGAATGGCATGACTCAGTGTTGCAGACGCGCTCACTATGTTTAACTTATTTATATTCACATTAAATATATTATTATATCCCAAGCATAAATGTGTTCTTCAGAAGTACTAAGTATTGTTATTTGTCGCGATACGATGGGTCAGTGTAGATAGTGATGCGATTTTCATGTAAGATCTTACAGACTAGGCAATCAAACGATAAATTTACCGTTATCGGACAACGTCTATTATGAAAGTAGTATTAGTACCGAACTGGACTATACACATACTAAAAAGATTTAAAGTGCGAAAAACTACAGTTGTTATATTTATATTATATTTAGATAACTTATTAGATGAATAAACGCGGTAGTAGTCAATACAAAACACAGTTATCGTCAATGTGTGGATTGTTTCTCCGCATAAACTTCCATATTAAGAAATTCGTCAAGTTGTCCACCTGCACAGACTTGATTATTACAAAGATTTGAGCCTTTCAATTAGTTGACAGAAGTCATAAGTTGTATAACAAAATGTATGGATAGCTTGCTCAATGCAATTCTGAAAAACAACAAATCAATCGTGAAAGAAAAGATTAAACTTCGTTATCAGTATCAAATTCCATAAGTAAATGAAATAGCAATTGATAGGATGTACCTGTAAGTGTTTTACTTGCTGTAAACAGTGCTCCTCATTTTCTAACCTTCCTACAATTTCATCTAGTTATTCGGTATTAACAAACAAACTTCAGGCACCAAATGAAGGGACTCACAAACTTTAATTAGTTATATGAAATTTGAGAAAAATCCAATTACAACGTTCATAATACTGTTTGCAGTTCACTGTTTACATACAATAATGAAATAACTGGTAACCACTATTTAGCGATTACTCGTCAACATGCATTAACACTTTGTTTATGATTTAGTCAGTGATTTCGGATTCTGTTAACAGAAATTTATATTTTAACCCTATACGAGACATCGTAAAATAGTATTATCTACGACATGTTTTAGTTACCATGCTCATAACAAACACGAATCGCTTTACTTAAGAAGAGTATTTGGCTAACTTAAGTGGCACTTACAGTAATGTTCTACACAATTCCTGTATAAATCCAGAAAGCGGGCAGAAAAATCTATCAACGCCAATTTTTCAGTTTCAGTTTGGAAAGGACGGGAGGCTTGATGGCCTAATTTAGTCCTGGCAATGATGGTCTATCAGCTGATCCAACTTTCTTTTGAAGGAGTCGATAGATGGAGCCTCAACCACGTGCTGAGGTAATGAATTCCACTCGTTGATGATTCGATGGGAAAGTCGGTATTCAGCTGACAAGTAATTCGTTCTGGGCTTGTGAACTTTTTTGGTGTCCTCGTAGATTTTCAATTTTGGAAGACAAGAAAAATGAGGGCATATCAGGTGCAAATTTGTCATTAAGCAATTCGAAAACTGTAATCAAGTCGTCTCTGATTCTTCGATATGACAGCGGGAATAGGTTTGGCTTGGTCAGTCTAGTACCATACAGGAGCTTCGCTATTCCGGGAATCAGCCTAGTTGCTGTTCTCTGAACCCTTTCCAAGAGTTCACTGTCTTTTTTAGGCAGGGGCTAGCTGTTTGTATGCAGTACTCAAGTTTAGGACATACGATCACTGTATACAAAGTCAGAAACGTTTTAGCGTCGAGATGCTTAAAAGCCCTGCGTATGGACCATAAAGTTCTAAAACCTTTGGCGGCTATTGCACGGCAGTGTGCAGTAGTCTTTAAGTCTTGACTAACGATGACTTCTAAGTCATTGTGTGCCTGGACAATAGGTAACTCAGTGTTATTCATCGTGTATGTATCCGTACCCTGGTGGCCAATATGCATCACAATACACTTGGAAGTATTTATCGGCAATTGCCAGGTTTGGGACCATTCAGATAATTTCTCCAGGTCGTTTTAGAGTTCTAAGCTATCATTGTTACTTTGTATCGCTCTCCATATCTTGACATCGTCAGCATAGAGCAAGACCGATGACGATAGCAGACGATTGAGGTCATTTACGTACAGGAGGAATAACACTGGCCTCAAAACTGTACCCTGGGGGGCTCCACGAAGCACAGTTTCCCAGCTAGACAACTTGGAGTTCACCCGTACTCTTTGTTGACGCCCAACTAGGAAGTCTTTTATCCACATCAATAGATTGCCTCCAATCCCGACATTCCTTAGCTTATATAACAGCCGGTTATGCGGAACTTTGTCGGAGGCTTTGCTGACATCGGTGTAAGCTACGTCTACAGGTAACTTTTGGTCCTTAAGAGCGCACCAACTTTCACGAGCGACTAATAAATTAGTGAGACAAGAGTAACCTGTTCTAAAACCATGCTGCTTCTCCGAGAGGATCCGGTTTTCATCGAGATACTTAAACAGCTCCTTCCGAATAATCTTTTCTAAGATTTTAACAACCACACTAGTTAGGCTAATGGGTCGGTAATTCTCAAGCTTATGTTTTGTACCTGTTTTGAAGACTTACATACTTTTTCTTCCTCACATTACGTAATAATATATCAGTCCAGATGACAACGGTGATACTTATCATGGATAGAACTGTTTACGACTGTATATTAATAGTTCATATCGTAATGTAGCACGTTATATATTGACGTTTACTTGGAAGCACGAGCTATCTGAAACAACAACACTACAGTCAGAACCGGTAAGTGCCGTTGAAGTTAGAACACAGTGTACTAGCACAACAGATATATTTTGAAACTGAAAGACACGGTTCGAGTACAAAAGGGGAAACTTACTACAAAATAGTTTTATTCATTGTTCTGCTCGTCCAGATCGCGTAGAGCTTCTTCATCCTTTTCCAGTGTGTTTACTCTTTGTTGCCTTGCAATAGAAAAACAAACTCGCATTAGAAACGTCGCATGGAATGATTATTATAACCATTACAAGATTCAGGAATAGTTTGACTCTCAATTGCTTCAATTACAGTTTATAAACAACTACCAACACCCATGTTCATCACTACCATAATAGGGGAGGCGAGTCATATGTAAATTATTTTACAGCTTGTTTTTGCTTGAAACTATAGTTTCAGTCCAATATTTGACTCGATAAATGATGAATTTCACTTACCTGAGTTTGCATTGTTACAAATTACCAAATAAGGCCGACTAAACATTCATTCAGGTTGTCAGCTCCAAATACGTCAGGCAACCAATAGACTGCAATAAACGCCATGTAACACGCATAAATATTACAAAAATTAACATGTGACGGAAAAATATTTTGATTAGCCGATAAAAAACGACATTAAAAACCCGCGACAACATGTAACACATAAGCGAGAATCAATGACATGACTTTTCGACCATGCCAAAAACACGGTAACGCGAGGTACAAAATCACGCAGGTAGCACTGATGTCAATATCCAATATCTTAATAACAAGCTTCAAATATTTTCAAATAGTTCTGAAATGAACTGAGGAAATTTCCACTTAACGTGTCTCTATATCTAACAGAAATGAGTCATCTATGCCTCCATCTAAGAACTTGGGTAGTAAATGTTGTAAATGAAGGTGATGTACTGTCCTTAGTCCTTAAGAATATGTCAAGTTTTCTCCTTGTGAGCTTCTATGAAATCACTTGGACTAGCTTAGCCGGCGGCGAATTTCAGCATTTGACTACTGTTAAGGAGTAGAAGATGTGTCTATAATCTGTTCTGATGTGTTGTGTAACTCTGACGATACCTGATGTGGAAGATTGTTTATGAAAATTAAGGTCAGGGCACAAGCTGAATACATGGAAGCAAACAAGAAAGTGAAGAAGAGCATTAGAGCTGACAAGCAGAAATACATAGAAGAGCGAGCAACGACAGCGAGAAAAGCTGCAAGAGAAGGAAATGTGCATCAACTATATGACACGACGAAGAAAGTGGCAGGGAAATATGGTAAACCAGGGAGACCGGTCAAGAAGAAAGAAGACAAGCCAATCACGGAAACTCAAGGACAGAGGAACAGATGGGTGGAATACTTTGAGGAACTCTTGTGTAGGCCAGCTCCATTGAATCCACCGGACGTCGAAGCAGCGTACACATACCTTCCCATAGATGTCACTTCAAAGATCGAAGTAATCGAGATGGCCACCAGACAAATCGAGAGTGGGAGAGTAGTGAGACCCGACAAAATACTAGCTGAAGCGCTGAATTCAGACATAGAAGTAACTGCAAGCATGCTTATCGTCCTAACAGGATGGTTTGGGAGGAAGAACAAGTGCCGACGAACTGGAAAGGAGGACATCTCATCAAGATATCGAATAAAGGAGATCTGAGCAAATGTGAGAACTACAGAGGCATCAGTTTGCTGTCAATGCCAGGAAAGATTTCAACAGAGTATTGAGGAACCGGACGAAAGATTCAGTTGACGTCCAGCTTCGAGAGTTGGGTAAAGAATGCCGGTAGGCGGCCTATGCTCCTCGATGAGAGGTAACAAGTGTAAGTAAGTTCTGTGAGGCTTGTTTAACGGCCTGAGAAAATCATTTGGAATTGAAATTAGGTAAGCAACACAAAGTAATTTTGTTTCTTATTGTTGTTTTTCCTGTCTAGCTGATATCGTTTGTCTGAGTATTATGAATTACACTCTGAAAAGTTGACATTGAAGCTGTTGTAAGTGTTCAACTTTGGATATTGACTACATTAGTTTTCATGGACTCACCTAGCTGAAGATTCTTGGTCATGCATCCGCACCAGGTCATGAGTGGGAACTCCGTGCTCAACAATCCCTGCAAACACTAGCCAGTCTAGATTAGTTGATCCTCGATATATTGACAGCCTATCAAATACATCTTCGAACCTCCTCGCTTCTGACTTCTGATTTCATTAGATGAGTGCGATTCATAGTATGTGTTGCTGGTTAAAGCGTTGTCAAACTCCAAATACCTGTGGCATCTTCACTCTTAAACGATGGATGTCTCCAAACCGATCAACGACTACTTCTAATGAAGTTGCTTTGCCAGCGCAACAATACTGACGTCCAACCAAATTGTTCGTCGGGATTCTCGTCAAACGGTGGCTTACTAAACACTGAACTAGCCAACGAAATTTTTCAAGGACTGTAAAAATGGGTTAATCAATAGTATTCCATGGACTAGTCTATTCGACAGTGTCCTTGTTGTGCACATCTCTAGTCTGTACTCTCCAATAAACTACTTCATCATCCTGATAAAGTTCCATCCGTTTCTTTTGTAGTCGCTAAAACATTAAGATTACATGGACATCCATGGACATTACATCCAAACTAGGCACAAAGTACGATATGCATGTTCAATGTAAGGGGTGGGGTGTCGCATATTTCCCGTTTAACCCAAGTGGAATCACCATCAATATTGGTGACCTACAATCTTAAAATCCCTCGAAAATCCGTTACTTATATGGTCACCTCAAAGTGATAATAATAATTCTTGTACAAAACTGGCTCAAGCGGTACTGATATGAGTGTTCAATATATACGGCAAATTGTGATGAAATAGGGTACTCTGAGAAGGATATACCAGTGGCCATTACTAAGCAAAATCTTTCGCACACTATGTTAATTCAATTTATGGAAACAAGCAGGCGTTATTTCAAAGTGAACGAAATTAAATTATTGATTTAACGGTAATAAGCTAAGTTAACTGTTTCGTTATCTAAGGTTTCTCAAGGATCTATACTGAGCATTCTCCTATATAAAACATCTTTAATAACAATATTTTGACGATCATCAAGTTATTAGCCTTTATCTAGGCTAACGTACATCATGTCTCATACTATTAGTTTGTGTCAACCAACATATCACCTTGCCGTTTAGTACTATTTTGAATTATTTACGTAATAATGTGGGGTTGGTGTGTCATTTATTGAGGGTATATATATTTTGTAAAATGACTTTCTATTTTTGTAAAGGCTTCTGAGGTCTGGACTTTATCGAAAAATCATTTCCTTAGGTTGATAGCCGCATATTTTCAAAAAACATTACTAAAGTACCAGCATGTGCTGGCATGACCTATAAAAGGGAAGTAAAGACGAATAAAGGGAAATAAAGCGAACGAAAGCGGTAATAAAAGGGGAATTTTGATGTTTCGCCTTTATGTCGTATATTTAGGCGAAAAGTGCACAACTGAGCGACATTTGAAATACAGAGAGACATAAAAGCGAAATGCATATTTTCATTTTTGTTCACCTTTATTTTCCCTCTATTGTTTGTTTGGGTATGTACGTGCATACGTATGTCGACAGTCAAAACTGAATATCGAACAAAAGTTATCTGTTCTGAAAACAGATAAGAGCTTATGAAGTATCCTTCGAAAATGAGTTTTCTCTAAACATTCTACATATCAACTGATTGAATGTAACGAATGCTTTATTTAAAACATTTTTCCAAATTATGCCGATGTAACACTAACTGACTCATCAGTGTATACTTTATAAACGCTAGCTGTCGTTGAAATGCTATTTTGACAGCTGCCCAATTATCATCAAAGTAGGAACAGAAGTTTCTGGAGCTAGGTTTACTTCGTTGATGTATTATAGAAATATGCATCTAATTTTCCTATTTATAGAGATCGTTAGGTGTCCTCATGAAAATCGTGTCCTCAGTTTTTCCGTTTTTGTATTCTTTATTGAAGAGGTGTGTACCAAGTGAATTTGAAACCAAATAGTTCATGTCAAAGAACCTTTTTCAGATTTGTGTAGTGTTCACAGAAGGCATTTATTCTTTTTCTAGTATACTTCTATGAGTGTCTATTTCTCCCTTAAATGAGTCATTTGAGCGTGCGGACATCACTGCCTTGGGTAATGGGTTCCAAGAATGAATGAATTGCCTTCATGTCTGCCCTCCATATGTTAGGACGGGCCAGTACGGTTATTTCAGCTACAAATTTGAATAATATGACTGCATAATCACTCCTCCTCAGAGGTGGGAGGGGTTATAGTCGGCAGCTCTGACTAAGTAGTTCATTGTGTACCATAACACGTAATGTTTTTATACTGAATGCTGCATTCTATAAATAATGTTGTTTGTTTTTTTACTAAGCCTCTTAACTTTTGAAAAATTAACGCCTAGTGTTCACAAGCAGTAAGAAAATAAAAATGAATGATGTATGACAATCTTTGCGAATGATGCAACTGTTCAGGTTCTGCTTTACTTTGAAAATAGAGTCAAATGGCCTTACGCACGTAGTTAAGAGATCGTAAAGAAATTAGCAGGGAAATATTGATTCATATGCAGAAAATAAAGACTCACCAGAGACACTCATGCTGTATTTAATCAAGAACTTTTTCACTTCACAAGTTGCTGCCAGAAATAAAATTCTCAGCACATTTTTTTTTAACAGTGGAGCGTGTTGTTTTTGTAAACGAACTGTGTTTATTTTGGTAATTCTTTTTCCAACAAATGTATTTAAAGTCTGTTTGAAAGCGGCAATTCTTTCGGGAACTATGGGAATCATGTGATGCGGGATGTAAGTGATTTGATAGGTTAGTGCGAAAAATTCGCTAGAAATTAGAGATTGCTACGGAAATTGTGGATAAAACAGATATTGAAGTGATGATAAGAAACTTTGAGTCAACAAAGATAATTTTTTGAAGCAAATACCGAGCTCTATAATACTACGTCTACTCATAAGTTTAAGGTTTTTGTCTTCGTTTGGTTAAAGGCTTAACTCGGTACATACCAAAACCATTGTGAACAAAAAGGCACTTTAAGAGTATGCATGCTTATATAATACACCACGATGTGTCGAAACTTCTAAGTATTCAATACATTTACATTCCAATGTGTATTTTTAGATATCTTGTTTAGGCCAAGACCTGTAAGATGTCAAGCCGACATATTACTCAGATTTCAGTTGACTACCGTAGAAGACTATATTTAAATTCATTGCTCGAAATATGCGTAAAGCACCATATTGATGCAAATTTTTACCGAGGTTTGTTGCGTAGAAAACAATAAGATAAGAAACCATCAGTGTGTCTGGGCAGAAAATATTATCCGTTGAGAGATATACAAAGGTGCATATAAATGTTGCTCGTATACAGAGGTTTTCAACTGGGTTTTTAGTTTTAATGTACCAAATTACTTGGTTTTCCTTCTCTTTATTTTAAAATCATGAATATCATTACGCAATCTACTTTGGTAGTGTCATATCTTTTGTTATGTTCGTTATATGAAAAGGGGTTTTGTATTGCAAATTATAGCTTTACGGCAACTGTTAATAAGTGCATGACAGGATTGATCTACAGGGTGAAAATGTAAACTGGAGATCACTGTACTTGACCTTATATTGTACTAAAGATATTGATTTTCATTAAAGTCATTGCGTGCATATACGTCAAGGTGATCTTTGCATAAGACAGACAGAAATTTGAAAAGACTGTTGTACTATACATCAGAGGTCTGTGGAAGGGGTCTAGGGGCTCTGAAAACCCGCGAAACTATAATTTTTGAAGGAACCAATCAGGTTTAGCATAAAAGATCTTGGATTTTGCCACGACATTTATTCGTCCATTTGGCTTGCTAGAGTCTTGACATTGTAGCTGGTGTCAGTTTGTGATGAAAACCCTTAATATTATTCCCAACCTTAACCATCAAGTGTAGATCATAGTCTTGATTCCTCATACTGATTTGTAACTCACATTTAGCCCTAGTGAGTAGATGGACATTCCCGAGGTCACTGAAGTATCTCTCAAAGGTCATCTACAAATTATAGTCTCACATAAGACCCAAGTAATACAGGCGCTGAAATTTAAAAGTAAAATGTAAATTACCAAGTGCAATTTCTAGCGCTTGGTGTATTTATCTCGTTTCGAATTCATGATTGAGTACAAGCGAATTGTCAGATACTTTTGTTCGTCAAGATGTTAAACAAGATTCAGACTTTCCCTTTTCACAGTTGTTGGTCCTGGTCATCACTAATTTCCCACAAAACGATAGCTATCGACGTCTGAATCATTAAATTCTTTTCTGAAATCAACGATACAAGTGCAAATGATTTGACTATAATGGTAGAAAAGGAAGAAACCACGAAGGGACTTATTGTTTATTTAGATGGTTTCTAAGCATATTATGTGAGGTCATCGGTATCGTTCAGGATATTTAAAGTAGCCAAAATCAAATTTTTATCAGGAAGAAAAAGGAATATACAGAGGAATAAACGATGGGTGGTTTCCACTCGAAATGTTTAGATTGCTCAGTAATTGGATGAAGATTTCATTTCATAGTTGTAATCAACATCTGTTTCAAAGTAACTTAAAGCTTTTAAATATGTTGGCCTATTTATTTAAAATAATGTCGATTTTTAACATGAAAACATTTTAAAAGTTTGAAATTTTGTAAAATATTTCCCCATTTAGTTACAGTTAACTTCCATTTGATGATGCTGGTATATAACTTTGAAATGAATAATATTTTGTGTTTCTACGTGGCTGACAACCAGAAGTTTCGTAAAAATAAACTACCTTTATAGAATGTCAATTTTTGTGATTTAGTAATCTCACAATCGACAAGATATAATGCCTATATAACTGCAGCAGACATTCTCGATTCCTACAAAGAATGTCTTTAAACTGGGATGAAATACCATTTTATCCCTGACAGTGGATTTCGTGTAATATGTGATGTGCTGAGGTACAGGAACCCCCGAAATAAGGTGTCATATATTGATAATTATTACGAAATATTACGGCGATTTTTTCAATGCTAAGATTTCGAACATTTTTGGATCCGATGTCATATATTTGGTTATCCACTAGTGACTACCTCTAGAGGTAGAATTTTCCGAAGAGTTTAGTCAAAAGTTAAAACGACTTGATGCTAAGAGGTGTTAGAATAATAAACTTTCGTTTGTTAATTACATGTTCATATTTCTGTTTAGTTGATTTATTAGTCTTTAGATTTGATAAAATCACGAAATAATCAGTTGTTAAAAAAGTTTATCGCGGGGAACACCTTCGTATCCTAAAATTCTACAATTTAATTTTTGGATGAGATATAATGAACATGAACTCTTTCACGGTTAGCTTCGTTACAAAATCCTCTAAAACGCATTAAAAATAATAAAGCATAGTGTAAATTATTTGTAAGAATTGCAGTGGATATGAAGTATAGAATACAAAATTGATTAGAATAAAATCAAGTTATTTCATTTTTTTAAGATCATGAATTTTATGACGTACATGGTGTAGAGATCATAGAGATACCACTGCTACGTTTAGTGATTAGAAGTTTATTTTCGAATGGTGATAAAGTTTTCGTGAGGATTCACTGGGTGGTTTTAATTGATTTGGTTACATATAAATGTATGCAGTACAAAGAACATTTTTTCATTGTGAATAAATATGACGTTTTACGCTTAGCTCACCTAGTTTGTTTACACAAAAATGTATGCATGTTCATATGATTCCAAACTAACCCGTTTCTCATGGCATTAAATACATAGTATTAATTACTAGGTATGTCACTATATATAGAACATTAAATCTTATCGTCATAAATTTTTAGTTGATTTTCGTGGCTATAAGTATGAAGGGAATTATCCGTATTCTGTTTTATTTTCAAGTGTTTTCGTACTCGCAGTTTTATTCAAACAGATACCATTTTCTTTGTTTCAATAAAAGAATATTCATTTTATGTTAAAGTTAGCTATTTATCAAGTACTATGTATAATTGTGTTTCTCTTCGTTGATTTGTTGTATTTACTGATGTAGGTTTTTGCCATGATGTTTTGCAGCAGATTATATAAAAGAATTAAATTAACGAGGGATTATATTACATGTTACTGATATTCAAGACTAAATCCTAATCAGTCTCTGCTGCCGATGGGTTCTGATTTCTAATCTTTGTGTAAAGTCCAAGAGAAGAGTGTAGATATATCCGTCTGACGAGTTTGAAATAGGGAATCTGGGTTGTTAACATAACTTCTGGCCACCGTCTAAATATACCAAATATAATTGAATGTTATTATTAAACGGCTTAAAAGAAATTTAAAATATTGCATCTCCTTTTCTTTTTCAGTAATATACAGTAACAAGATTTATTATTATAGTATTACACTGAGTTATTTGATTGAACGTAGTTAAAGACGCATTCCGATGCGAGTTGCTGATCAGCATTCACGATGCTTTAATAATCGATCTCATCCACGTTCCTGTACTTCAGAATGCAGACAACGCGACAAGGATCTGGAAGAAGTAGGTATTCAGAATATGTTTTTTGTATGACGTTTGAAGCGTTAAACTGAATGTTTCTGTTGTAAAACCTTAATAATAGTCTATGCAATTTCTATATGTACTCTTGCATTATTTTGACAATGGATCACTTATCAAAGCTAATAATCTAACACTGAAAAACGTCTTAAATGTTTTGTTCATTTTAAACATCATATATGGCTAAGTTCTAATAAAAAATATCAAAATCTTATTACACTTTTAAAGGTTTTTAGTATTTATTATCATTATCTCTATATGAATCTATATAAAATACGGATTATTTCGTTTAACCAAAGTATTTTATATAGAATAACTCAAGAATGGTGAAGGCATTTCGTTCACCCACAAATATTTAACTATTGTAGAGAAATTTCTGAGATCTTGACTATTTTTGTTATTGTTAAGTCATATATCTGATTTTACCATAACAATGTTTAATAACAACACAATGACTTATTATTTTTCATAATGAACATTCGTAGTTCATGTTCAAATTAGAGAATGTGAATATCTTTTCACTTTCCTGACTGTGGTCATTCACGGCAATTGTAGGCATTGGCCGATCGATGGAGAATAATTTTTATCCTGATATTTTATTCAACATAAATGCCAAAAGTAGTGATCAGTTAATTCAATTCAATTATAATAATGAATGAGTAGGCAAATCATTACTATTGTTGTTAGCAGATAATATACGTAATGCTCAACTTGATGAAATGTCTAGAGTGGTATTTTGAGTAAATCTCTTGATGTGATTTAATATATATATACTCTTGGGAAATTAAAATGTTTCAAAAGTGTACTTTTTATTACTAGTCCATATCGTTATATATATATATACGTATGAAAAGGAATTTTCGGAATTCAAACTGTAATTTTCAGGCTCGTTCACGTGCTACTCAACTTGAGAAAACGATGAGATGGTGGTCAGATTGCACAGCTAGTTGGAGAGAAAAATGGGCATCATTACGTGACGAGAGAAATTATCTACGAGATAAACTGAGTTCAACACAAAAATCTTTAGATAATGCAACGGAAATTATAGAGACGTTAAAATTGGAAAAACAACAATTACTTGAAGATTTTTATTCATCGAATAATCAACTTCAGAAATATAATTCTATTTCAACTATGAAATCTACCATTAATCCAATTTCTTCAACGAAACAAGAAACTATTCAATCAGGACTAACAGAATCGAATGTAGATCAAGATATGTGCGGTATGTGATGTTGATGTGTTTGTTCGATATCTTATAAAGTCGTATTGTTTCGGCTAAATAACTGCATATGAATGAACTGGTTATTAACTTTTATGTTCAGTAAGAAAAATTACGCAATACAAACATAATATTTAATTATTAAGTTGGGAAGTAAAAAAAACAATTGAACTGCTTTTAAAGGCATTACTATACTTATTCATGTAAATGGCTTTGCACCATGCGTTGACAGAAATAAAAGATTTCTGAATAGTAAAAAAGGTACCAGAGAACTATAACGTTGTAGTTTAAAACTGCTCCGCAGAGGATTTCTTTTACCTCATACGGTATACAACCAGAAACATCTGGGTCTTTTATTGACCGTGATGCTATTTATTCGCTGAGTGAAAGCCTAGGAGTTCACTTTTCCGAATACTTGTCAACTTGTAATGTGATACAACTATCGTGCTGTGTTATCGGTAGACATTCATTTTTACTTCTAACAAGTTTTAAAAAGGGGGTTTCCCTGGGCTTTTGTTTTTGATAGTTCAAAGAACTCAACGTTTTGAGTTAAAATCGGTTTGGCAGCCGGTAGGATAAAGTTCTAAAGAATCTCTGATTTACATAAAGTTACCAGAATTTGCCTTAGGTTTTAGTATATCTTCAGTTAGTCCGCGATAAAATTTAGACATATGGAATATAACGTTACAAACCCACTGAATTTTTAAATGTAGCACTAGCCATGATGTTTTCATACTGTTAGAGAAACCGTGACCAAACAGATCTTAGCCATTAGTAACATGCTGGTTCAATCTCGAAAAGAACCGAAGTTTTGTCAGATTGGCAGTTTTCAAAGGTGAACGAGATATACTTTAAAGTAATTTCACTTTGTGTAAACTATCTGATATCATCGCATGATAAAAATTAAACTAGAAAATTTAGATAAATTCACTCGATGTTCGATAGCTTCGATAAACTGATTTTATGATCACGTACAGTTTTTTCAATAAAGGTAGGGAAAAAAAACAAGCACACACTTTTAAAAAAAATTCGATGTCATTCCAAATTGATCGGAAAGAAAGAGTCATTAGAAAGCCTATTAGGTCACTACTTATAACAAATCTCTTCACAGCGTAACATTTTGATTTCATTCTCTCTTAATTTTGAATGAAATTATTCGAGTATTTTTACTTTTTTGCTTTATATTTCAATTAATATTCACTCAGGGTTTTATTCTAAAATCGATTGCCAAGAGATTTGCACAGTAATGTAAGTGATTAAATTTCAGTTTGAGCAAGAATAGCACAATTTGTCATAAAATAAGTTATTTGTTTTTTAAGGCCTCCCATAAAAAGAAAGCAGTCCAAACGAACTACGTAGTTACAAGTACAAGTTTAAGAAACTCTAGTTAGTGACACTGAAGAGGAAGTTCGAAGGGAAGATGGAAAGTTAATAAAATGCATGGCAACAATGTTACTCAGTGTAATTAAGAATATAGTATGTCTATATAATGGGTGACAATTATTTAGCTTGGTTTTCGTTATCAGGGAAAAGGCAGGTTGACCATATCTTCTTTTTGTATTTATTATTCTAGTTGGAAATGCTTGATGACAGTGGGCCCTGTAAGGTATACTTGATGTTTGTGTATTATTTCTAAGGCCTTGATTAAATCTGCCTTAGTCCAGTAACGTCAAAGTATCTGATGATCGTAATTAGAAAAATATTGTTTTATTTCAGGCATGGGTCTCAGTGTTCATGTCCATAAAATCTTCCAAAACCTTTTTGATCAGTTTCTTCTGAATACTGCTTTCAAAATTACATGAAAATCCACAAATTTAACTGGCGGTACTTTGAAAACAGCAATGAGTTACTTTTAATCCATTTAATGAATATTTGGTCAAGAAACGTGTTACTACATAATCTCAGTTTTTATCGATCCACTGAATTACCTTCATTATGTTAATCGTATTCTAATAATATAGTTTGCTTATGTAACCACTTATTTTTATCATATTATTATATGTAGTCTACAATTTCCCCTAATTTAATACACAGAAATAAGCTGTATGTATAAATATAAGTTAAGGGATATGCTATCAGAAGTACTCAGTTACTTAGTTTTAAAATATCCCCATTTCTCAATAAAAATAACGTTTAAAAGAAAAATAGAGTATGCATCTACACAACATTATATGTGGGATGAAATGTCTTGTTTGGTCAGTTCAAAGGAGTGGGCACCTTCATTTTTGTGGTACGGGAAAGTGAGTACTGTTATGCATATTCAAAAACATATAAACTACCTAAATGGTCTTCACAACTAGACATTGTTTTTACTGACCACCCAATTCGGTTCACATAATGTGATAAGTAATTTTTTATTTTGTTTTTATTCTATGTGGATCCAGTGTTTTATAAAATGATTACTATCACTGACCGATACCATTTTGAGAGCTATTAAGAAAATCTAAGATCACTAGGAAAACTGCCCTACTCTAGTCTGGGTTACATCTGAACATCCATGACCCCCCTTGACCAACACATCACTAAACACTAGGAACTTCCATTTGTTTCAGTCGGCACAATGTAATTGCGATACTGATTTAATGCTGTTCCATGATGCGAATTTGCGATTTCAGCGAATTTTTAATGTAGAACCAACTAAATCTATTGTCTTTAAAGGTGATTAATTGTACTTCATTACTGACAACATTGACATTGTAGGTCCTGAATTTCCAGTAGTTATTTCCATGAATAAAGAATAAACTAATAAGAAGCATTAGAAAATTCTCAGTTAATTATCTATATCTACGGAAAGTAAGTAGTTTGTGTACACAAACGTACAATTTTTGGGTCTATTTGATTTATATTGTTTCTATTTATTCAAGCTGTTGAAAAATTGAACAGATCAAAAGACATTGGGAGTAAATCAATTGGAATTTTAAATAATAATCAAGTAAGTACAATAAGTATTTAGTTTAATTTTCAGTGATTATTTTATTCTGTTTACACCCACCTCCACTATTCAAAGTGTTATTCAATGGAAAAGTAGTAAAGTTGCATTTTATTCAAAGACATTTTATTAATGTAGATGCTGAAATGTGCTTTCCAAACGTGTTGTTCACCAGATATAGTATGGTAATTAGATGTAGTTTCCTGCACTTGTATAGTGAAATACGCTGACAAATAATTAACACCAGTTTATTTGTCACAGAAGCCCTTTTTGAATTTTTGCTTGCATGACAGTTCAAATAATTGTATGGAGCCGTGACTGAATCAGCTGGTTACATGCCTAATGTACTAAGCTAAGTAGTTGATATCATTTTCTTTATCTTTCTCTTGTCGAGTTACAAAACATTATGAAGGTTGTTTTGAGCATGGACTACTGATGTCAGGTGAAAAAGCATTGAAAACTATAAATGTACGAGACAATTACGTAGCACATTGAATAAAGTTTAAAATGTGAATCATGGGATACCAACTTTATTGTAACTCTTGAGACTAATTTATGAATTATTATATATGTGTATTTTGGGTATATAGTCAGTAGATAGGTGTATTATTTACACTTCTATACTCTCCCCCATGTAAGCTTCCCACAGAACCATTTGGCTTTTGTTATACGATTTATTAATTCTTAATTATTATAAATTAATTATAAACCGTTAGCATCACTATCTACAACTTATGGCATCGTTGTAAAGTATGGTTTCATATTTAGAGTACGTTGATTTCCGATAATTTATGCATTTAAGCTAGTGTTCGATATAGAAGTATGTATACTACTGTGTTAGTGCTTCTGTGCTGTATGATGGAACTGAACACCTGGATAGAAGAAGGGAATATGTACTGGACCAGCAGGTGTTAGGATTATTCTCGGTTCAACTCAAGGTAACCCTCCACATTCGAAGTGTATAATAGGTTGAAGCTTTGGATGCTATCAAACAGCCAATATAGTATATTCAGGGTAGGGGAACTATAATCAGGATTTGAGTTAGCAAATCTGGCAAGTGAAATCGATAACGGCTTAGACATAACAGAATTAGTGGCTTACTTACTAAGGCCTATTACTCTTTGTAGAGCATCGGTTGTCGACTGGGGATCTCCAACCAACTCTGTCCTGGACTTAGTGACCTGAATATTAATATGGTTTTGAGTTTTGTGAAGTCTTCTTAGTAATTACTGTTGAATAGTTTTAAACGGGGAAAAACTGTCTTAAGATCTTAACTTCTTGGTTTTTCAACAGACCCAAATATGATATTAGTCCGTGATTGAAATAATCTCTAAGTTTGAAGATGTAATATATTTTTCAGTTTTGGGTTGTTGAGAATGTTGAATTTCATTGAGATCATGAACCGATCGAAGTTAGACTACCATTGAAAACCTAGAAGCACTGGACGGCTGTTTCGTGAGCTAAGGCCCTGCGTTCGAATCCTGTATGTGGAGTCGTAGATGCCCACTGGTGAGGAGTCCCATACTAGGATGGAACGGCCGTCCAGTGCTTCCAAGTTTTTAATGGTAGTCTAACACTGATTAGTTCATGATTTCAATGAAATAATTTATTTATCAATTATTCATCTCTCTTTCATGAATGAATGGAATTTCTCAGTAATATCTATGGAATTATTTACAACAACTAATTAATTGTAATTATGCTTAGGTGATCTAAACTTTTCATTGTTCACTGAGATCAGATCGTGAAGATGATCATGATTCATTAATCACAACCAGATTTATGAGGGTTAATTGAGGTTCTGTCACCTAAACAAAATACAAATGCCAATATGTAGTTAAATAATAAAACCAAGTTGAATGATCACTTAATTGACAATTATGCTTAAAATCTTTCAGATTGTACTAGTGTAATGTTTCAGTTATTTTTTGTTTAACGTTTTTCTTAGAGATTAAGTTTAGTGGTAACCACGGAATTCATTTTAAATAATGAATTTTTTAACACCATTCTTACTGTTGCTAACAAGTTTTGCAGTTAGTTTTATTTACTATGTTTAGATAACTTAATTTTACGAGGTTTATTTAACTTACTAAAGTTTATCATGGACAGTAGCTTAATAAAACTGAGTTTGACTTTGATTTATGTTTTTTTTGATGAATACAACAGGACATTCCATTCATACAGCTATTTTCAGTATGATCAGTACAGATATTTCACTGAGGTTGTCTGTAATGTTTTTATTGTTTTATAAATGTCTTGTTTCAAACAGTTGCGACCATTGTACACCTAATTCACGGGGTGAGTGCAGAAAATTAACACGTAGTTTTCATTAAATATTTCATTCCAAGCCCTAACTCTGAAAAATGTTCTTATTTTTCACTTTATATAATTAGATTACGATATATGTTAATAAGCTTAGGAAAGTCAACTACTGTTGACTCTAGACGTGTGAAATGAAACCCTTAGTAAAAATCTTACATTAATATACAAGACCTACCCACTGAAAGAACTAAAAATGGCATGAATTGCTAGACACAACTCATCTATTGTACATCGTGAAACAATTCAGATATTATCAGCACACAGGATTTGAAAAAAAGCGATGCAAAAATAAATTCCCCGATAGATAATACTGGATGGATTGGTGTAAACTGTTTTATATACGATTGGAGGGAAAAATATGAAGATTATTCTATACAAAGTTGATATTCATCAGGGACTAGTATAACTGTCATAAACAAAAGACCATAACAAATTTCTGTTTAGTTAGGATTTAAAATCACACGCAGATGTACCCCTAATATTAAAGAGTTCAGATTTCAATTTTATATGGAGTCATAGGTGCACATTGTTGTGTAGTCGTAGACTAATCTGAACACAACTATCCGGTACTTCTTTAAACTTTTTCTGGTCAAATGCTTTTGTTATCATTTGATTTTTATTTATTTATCTTTTTAATAAGAAGTTAAACAGTAATCTCTGTAACTCAATTAGTTGCTTATGCTAATTCTACGAAAACGTATAAAAAAGTTTGAGTATTGCTTTCGTATTCAGATAACCAACTTATTGAACATGATAATGAAATTTCCTTGTTTTTAAAGAAAACTCTTTTAATAAATTAGCCTTTTTTGAAGAAATATAATCATCTATCTACTACTAAGTATTTTTGCGTATCTATTTCAATCCTTAGCCCACAAGAACACAATTGCTGGAATTGTCGTCAACAATCCGTTGGTGGAAGAATCAATGTATGAATTTAGAACAGGAGGTAAATCAATATGATCTCTGATTAATCTGTTCATTTTTCTTTCTATTGAATCGGAATCTAAAAGTTTTACTGATAATGGATTTAAACTAGTGCTTAGTACTTCTTCGATAAATCTGAAACAAAAAGCACTTAGTTGATAACTATTCATGTTAATGAGAAATGAAATTTATTTCTATTAAATTAAATCGGGGCGAATTTCACCGGTTATTGTGATATTTGACTATGAAAGATTGTGAGAAGTTGATACGAAATCAATTAACTACCTAATAAAATAAATTTCATGTTAGACCGTTTGGGCACAGATATTTTACAGGGACCAATGGGAACATTTTAAAGCCTGTTTTTTTAAAGAAACATTTTATTTTGGTTAAAAAGGTGAATAACTTTTTGAAAGTGTAGAAAAGTTTGAGCAGTAGTATTGAAGTATTCTTTCAAGACGTTCATATGTCAAAATAGTCACTGATCATATTCTTCTTAAAATATTAACATCAGAAAGATGAGTCGTCTTCATTACATACATATAAAGTATTAGATATTCGAAATGATCAGATAAGGCTAAGAAAAAAAAGTTTTCAAATTAAAATAAAGCACAAGTGAACAACATTGTTTCAAGTTAGGTCCCCATTAGGCTTTACTTGAATAAACCGTAATATCGGCGAGACTATAATTTATGGACGAACCAATCAGGTTTAACATAAAAGATCTTGGATTTTGCCACGACATTTATTCGTCCATTTGGCTTGCTAGAGTCTTGACATTGTAGCTGGTGTCATTTTTTGATGAAAACCCTTAATATTATTCCCAACCTTAACCATCAAGTGTAGATCATAGTCTTGATTCCTCATACTGATTTGTAACTCACATTTAGCCCTAGTGAGTAGATGGACATTCCAGAGGTCACTTGAGCATCGCTCAAAGGTCGTCCATAAATTATAATCTCATCATAAATTGTTAGCAAGAAAACAAGTGTACTAGTAGTGATGAGAACAAGAGAAATAATAAAAGTTTAAACACATTTTTGAGAATGAAAACTAGGTCTAAACTTGAGACAATGCTTGGAAAAAATGAAAATTATCAAACTGGAGTAGTAAGTATTCAGTTAATCAGATAGTGAAAAAGATATGCGAAAGGTCGATGAAGAAAAGCAAAGAATACGAAGAAATTAGTTAGACTGTTTATTGTTTTATCTAACCAAGGAAGAGACAGATTTCTTCTGAGTAAACAGACTGGGATTGTTAATTCGAATCCCCACAGCTTCTGGCATTTGTTGGAGACGAGATCAAATTCCATTGAGAAGCTGATCACTTGAAATCATTTAGTTTTATCTACAACATGACGACTGTCGATAAAATAAAGCTACGTATCGCCTTTATTTGACCATTTTTAAACCATGCAGAGCGATTTTCACTAACTATTTGGTTAAGTTTATTAGTGTCATGTCCAATATAATGTTCTTCACAGTAGCACATGAACTTGTTGATGCACATCAGAGAAGTGAAATCAGAAAATCTGTCCCTTGTTTGATTGAATATCAGTGTTCGACTGGAAAACGACAAAGATTAACTGGATATACCACTCTCAATGGTCTACTATCTAGGATATCGTTATCTACATCCAAGTAGAATTGTATTGTTAGGGAGAAGAATTTCTTTTAATCTATTGATATATCAAACTTCTTATTCACCGTACTCATGTGCTTCTACGAAAGGATCTAAGGGTGACGTATTTTGACAAACATATCGTTGATGAACTCTAACTCCTTTGCGGCGTCGTCCGAGCAGATTATTTTTGTTTTGCTTGTAAGTCATCTAACTATCTTTCATAAAGAGTGAGTGTAAGGTTAGTAAAGTGTGTGCGTTGACACACAGAGGATCTCTTTCTATACGCGCTTCTGGCTGAAATGTCATGTCATCGACTTAATAAGACGTCGAGAAAATGAAATGGATTGTCAAATTCTTCCTCATATGTAAATGTGATCTCCGAATCTACATTTTTGAATCGGCTCAAAAATTCTCTATTGATATTCACATAGAGGATAGTAAATGTATAGTTGATATAATATCAGTATAAATCAAATTTTTCTTTCACTTCCTCTAGAGGTCCATTCTCTAGTTTGGCTAGAAAGAAACTGATATTGGGTTCAAAGATGAACCTACAGCAGTTCTATTAAATTGTCTATAGTAAATATTGTCAAAGACGAAATAGGCGTTCGCCATATGCCTGAAAAGTAGTTTTTCAAGACTATGCGCATGAAAGTCAATGTTAAACTTGTTTTTCTGGTATTTGTTTGTATTTAAAATCAATCATCTAGACTTGTGAAACACTGGTGAATGAAGGTACGATATCTAACGAAACCATAAGTTTTTTAAGAACATTTGCGTCTCTCGCTTTGGAAATGAAGTTAAAGACATCTTAAAAGCTTCTATTAACAACTGGTTTATGCAGAAGTTCTAAGTGTGAAGAATAATACGCATATTGTTCATGCCAAAGTAAAGCCTGATGATCATTTAAACGAAAATAGTATTGTCTGCTTTTATGTGTTGATCTAATTAAATTTTTGTCAGTATTAAAATAATTTTTGAAAGTCAATGTTTGAAAAAAGGGATGGTAAAAATGTTACATCTATGTTTGGTAAATAAACAGGACACAAAATTGTGATGTACGCATACATGCACATGTATACGCATAAGTATTAGGGCAAATCAGGATAAAGAAACAGAGAAGGAATAGAGTTTTTGTTTAAATCAGCATGGATTTTGTCGTGTTTTGCTTCGTAGAAAAAAGACAGATTGTTTCGCATACCTTTAAGTTGCTTTTACGCTAAAAACAGTATATTTAAGCGAATAAATGATAGCAGGACAGGGTGCCGAATTCTAAAAATTGCCCCCCATGTGAGTAAGAATATATCTGAGGGTGTGATGCATTAGTTTCCTATGCTTATAAATATAGATTTTTCTTTGACTGACATAAATAGGTACAAATCTTTTAGTCAATAGGTACTAGACGTATAATAATTTAACATATATTAATGGGAATGATATTATTCAGATAAATTTTATTGACTATCACTTTGACTGATGAAAATAAGAGTTACGCAGACATGATCTAGCTATTTTATTCATCCAGTATATTGTCAAATTTTCTTACTGATCGCTTTACATATAACTTTCGTAACATGTAACAAGAGATTTAATACATACAACTGATAATTAGAAGGTTGTCATAATTCGCAAAATAATCTTATCAAAGATTAGTATTCGTTGTCTTTCAACTCATTTATTAAGCTGTGTCATCAGACATTTAAACAATATTCCTTAATGGTGATTTTGTGAAAGAGCTCATTATTTGGCTTGAGTTTGTTTATACTACGCCTCATTAGAATGGAACGATTGTGTCTTGTATAGTCTAGCGTTATTAACGTCAAATAACTTTACGATCAGTACGGTTTTAATGTTATTATAGCCATAGTAGGGTAATAATGTGTCAGTGTTAAACATATTGATTAAAGAGTTAGGTTTTGTCTGATATATTTTTAAATCCCACTATTTTACAGAGTAATTGCTTAAATCATTCGTTCAAAAATTGTTTATTTAGATGATTTATAGTGACCAGTCAATCTCAAGGGTAGGTTGCTTCATGGACTTACATTAGCAAAAGAACCGTTGAAGATTAGGGGAATATTAGACAGCTACTTTTTGTTCTGATTTCGAACTACTCACTTATGAGCATTTAAAATGAGTCTTATGTGTATGAACTGGTAGGTTTTTTAAAAAAAAGATAAGTTCAGTATTTTAAGTGTCAAAACGTAGACCAAATGTAGAGTGGTGATTTTCCGCTTTTGTACACTTTTCTAAGTATATTCTTATGGTTGCTCAACTTTGTGGACTGATTGAAGTTAGACATTAACGCTGTCGGCTCAGTGGTCTAGAGGTTAAGTGCTCGCGCGCGAGACCGGTAGGCCGTGGGTTCGAATCTCGCGGGGCGGGATCGTGGATGCGCACTGCTGAGGTGTCCCACAATAGGACGAGACGGCCGTCGAGTGCTTCCAGGTTTTCCTTGGTGGTCTAGCTTCATGATTTCATGATATATATTTTTATAATTTCATTTTTTTAAAATGTAATTTAAGCTCATTAAATTTAAAGCTTTTCAACTTTCCTTTAAAATGACCTTCAATATTTTAATGATAATATTCTTTTATTTTGATGATTGATGAGGATTTTTAATCAGATATGATAGTGCTTGTAGATTTTCTTATTTAAAGACAATCAGTAGCTAACTATTGTCGGGAGTTTTATTATGACGAGATAATCGACACAACAAAGTAGTTGAACTGGTGATACTAAAGTCTCAACCCAACTGATTTTATTCAATGCTTTCTTTAGTTAGATGAAATAATTAAAATCATTATTCACGCAAAATATATTTAACTAAATGTCATTGCAAATCAGTTGTTTGATAGAAGGTAAATGAAGATCATAGGGAGCTAACGAGGCTCTACTTATGTATATCGTACCAGCGATATGGATTATGCTTCACTTTTCATTCCACTAAAATGATTATCTGATTACGTTTTGTGTGTCTACTACTTGATGATATTACCTTGTGTTTTTGTAGATTGGGGTAAGACTAAAATCGTATGACAATTATTTTAGTGTTATCATATTCTATTTTCTTGAATAAGTGACTGTCAGTCCAGAAAAACTTTGACCAGTTATGTATTTGTTCGGGAATTAACTAGATTTACACTCAAAAGTTAATATAGTTGATTAATTGAAGATTTAAGGCACATTGTGACAACAAGTGATCAGTACTGTTTCAAAGATTTTGTGAGTTCTATACTTTTATGGTGTATGCTACTTATGTTGACAGATGTAAATAGTATGTAACACAAATCAGAAGTTAAATGCCTGGAAGCAGAAGAATAATAAGGTAGAATTGAAGGGAACAGGAATATAAACAGAGAGTAATTGTAATAACAACAGGTTTGAAAGTCATGAAGCATGTAAAATACAACTGAAGGAAGATGTGCAAATATTGTATTTGGTCTATAGTTTTCATATTTTACCAGGGCTCTCTGTACTTTGCTTAAAACAATAATTTGATTATCACCACTAGGTCTTCGTTCACTACACCACTTACGGTGGATTATATTAGGGAACAGGTTGGCTGAGGAAATAGAAGACAATTTTTAACTCGAGTGTGTACTTTTATTAGTCATGTATTGTATGATCTGGATTTTTTGGCGACAACTCTCACTGTCGTTCTAGATTATTCAGTCACTGACTATTTTAAACTGAATTAACTAGTTGGTGTCAGTCAATAGATGTGTCTTCACATACAACCAATCTATTCACTCGTAAAATAGATGTCTTTTGTTTAAATGGTCAAAGATTAATTTCTCAAAACGCATATGAAGATAACAAAAGTCTCTGAATGTAGACTTTAGATAAGAATGATTTAGCACTTCTGCTTATAATAATTATTAACAATCTTGCACAGTAGGCTTGGTAATTAAATCATATATGACAAATAACGTAGTACCATTATGTTTAGTTAGTAGTTAGCATCAATAGTTACAATTTCAAATAGATTTCACTTGAGACAATTGATTATATAATGACAACGGTACTTTGCTTGACGAGTTAAATTTTGATTTAAAAAAAAAACAAGAAGACAGTAGAAGATTAAAAGAAAGAAAAAGGTAGGCAACATGGAAAAAGTTAGTGAGTGATAAATTGAGTATTTCATACAGAATATGAATCCATTTTTATTCAACTGAATATACACATAGGAATAAAACGTTTTTGGTTTCTTTTTTCATTTTCGACAGATTCGTCATCTGTTTGAATTGAATACTAAACATTGGTCAAAGTGTAAAATTTTATCACATAAGAATTTTCTACTTTCGCAAGAAAATGATCTTTTAAAGAAAGAGATTTCTAATTTATGGTGTATTCGAGATAATCAACATGATGGGCGCACTGATCCAATTTCTTGTGCAAATAATTATGGAACACAAGGTAAACAATAGAAAATAAGCATTGAACGGTAATGTGTCGAAGCATGATCAGTAATAATATAAAGGTTCTGTCATTGTCCATGGTACTACAGTATCACAGATACTAACACAATGCATGCTTCTATAAGCGACTAGTCTTATTTGGTAGTTGATACTAAGAGGCTAGCAATGATGTTACGATTTCTTTTTAATTGAAAATATCGACATTTTGATTTGATATTTGGTGGTTTCAGGGATAACGTACTTACCACCAGATTTGAAGATTCAGGTGATGAATACATACTGCTTAAAGTTTCAAACTAGGATTCGGCAGTTTCACAGTGCTCTTGATTCATTGTCTGACATCGTTTAATGAGTAACACAGTTTCAAAGTTGAGCTTATCTATAAAACCAAGTAATGTGTTAACTTATGACTAACTTCTAAACAAATTTCCATGATTCCAGAGAAAAGGCTTGATCCCGTTTATTCAACCTTATTGAAAATTAGTCAGGCATAACTAGTGGAACTGGATAACAGTCGTGCTATTTCACAAAACTTTTTCGACTTTGGAAACGTGGATCATTCAATTCGCTACTCAACACCCTAAATAAATTATGTTCACCACAAGATGTGCACGTCTTGGCTTCTAACCAAAATGTAGTTATAGGTACAGGATGCTGATGAATCTCACACTAAGATGAAAAAACTCTCTAGTGCTTCTTAGTTTTCAATGTTTCGACATCTAAGGTCGTCCCACAGAAAAGGAGTTGAATTAAATAATCTAGATTACTGTCT
This sequence comes from Schistosoma mansoni, assembly GCF_000237925.1. Taxonomy (NCBI): domain Eukaryota; kingdom Metazoa; phylum Platyhelminthes; class Trematoda; order Strigeidida; family Schistosomatidae; genus Schistosoma; species Schistosoma mansoni. The sequence continues at coordinate 30,294,916 of NC_031502.1, read as the reverse complement.
GCGATTGTTGTACAAAAAAGCAAACTCATGGTTTTATCAACGGTCGATTTATTGATTATTTTGATCTTTCAAGCTTTCGCAAATCAAAATACTTTAAAGTTGTCTCATTGAATCAGCTTATGTTCGGACGAGAAACCGATACATCATACTACGTAAGCTGATAGAATAGCCACTTTTCAGTAGTAATATCAATCAACGACTAAATGGATCCTTAGACAGGGCTCTATTTTTTTCCAACTTATTTTTTACACTGTGCTTAATAGATATTATTAAAAATCAATTAAACTTATGATTTGTTGATAGTTTTTTCCGGCACAACATTGGGATTTTTTTGGTCATTAATAAATTAACAACCTAGTGAAGGATGTTCAATTCATATTCGTGGCCACAGTTGATGTATAATTGAAGCTAGACATCAGTGCTTGAAGTCACTAACTTCTAGTCTGAGCCATGTTGGCAGATGCAGACTACCTGGTTGGGGTCCGCGTGACTGTCGTAACCAATGGTTGGAGACTGTAGATGACATGGCTCAGAATCGATCACAATGGCGTAGGTGTATACACTCTTCATCTTCCCTTAAACCTTGAGATTAAATTTGCTTCATAACTTTCTTCTGTCCTATACTATATCCTTACATACAACCTATCTTTTATATACTACCACCACTAAATTAACTACTTCTATGAATCCGGTGTTGATCTTGTTGTGCTAATGCGGTATGGCAACTTGCACCGATGCATAAATATGCCTGGTTCTACGTTGTAGCTGACTGACTGACTGAATATTTTGTAAATCTGTTCAAAGTAGCAATATACAACTGGAATGAAGAAATAATAAAGTATTTAAGATATTTTTATTCAATTAATAAAACTTTTCGTCTATTTTATGCATATTCTATCATGAATAATTGCGATTTCCTATTTACTATCGAATTATTTGTTACTTCTCTGATATTTGATAAAGAAAAATACTTTCTGTTTTATCTGTCACAATATTAGATTGGTGGATAGTAGTTTAATCGATCCTAATTATGATTTTCGGTCATACTGTGTATGATGTAAAAACGACAGTAACATATAGTACCTAACTGTCTGTACCACTAATGACCTTCATAGGATTTATTTATGTAGAAAACCAGTTTTCTCTACTACTTTCCCAGCATATATTTTCATTCAGATAGAGATACAAATGCACTTTGTTTTCTGTCAAATAAGATTTTAGAATACTGTTTGATTCAACTACTTTTGTGTTGAAGGATGTCATCGATTGTTTAACACCGTTGGATGCCGGCTCAGTGGTCTAGAGATTAAGTGCTCGCGCGCGAGACTGATAGGTTTTGGGTTCGAATCTCCCGAGGTGAGATCGTGGATGCGCACTGCTGAGGTGTCCCGCAATAGGACGAAATGGCCGTCCAGTGCTTCCAGGTTTTCCATGGTGGTCTAGCTTCAATTGACTCATGATCTCAACTATTGAAATTTAGTATTGGTTGGAAAACTGTTAGGCAAGTGAAATTGAATGACCAGCTGTACGTAAACATTCTATTATTTTATAGAATCTTTTGGTCATTTATGAGGATATTTTACTTGACTTCGGTTAAAACCCATGTTATTTTAGATAACAACAATTATGGATCACCAAGATTATTTCGTTATGCAACCATTTAAAATCTCAGGACTGTAGTCTTTCGGCATTATCCTCGTTGATGTTTCAGAACGTTGTTTTAAATATGATATTTATTTGCTATATTTTAACTAAATAATTCGATTTTATTAGGGTCTTTTACTACAGCATATTGATGTGTATTCGTGTTAACAACGTTTCATCAGCCTAATCCTTATGATTAGGTTGAAATTTACCTAAAGTCCTGATTTTAACGTATTACCACTTTTATGCATCTGATGAGAATCAAATGAAATGAGGAAATGATCCCAGGTTATTCTTGTTTATTTTTCAAGTTAACGAAATGAGTGTGAGCACTGTTGTAGTTCAGAGGTCGATATTTTCCACATTCTTATTTTAATGAAGAAAACGGCTATTGTTTTTTTGGTCTGTCTCCTAAAAATAACAAAGTTATTGGTTTTTAATCGTTGTATTTCTGATATCGATTCGAAATGAAATCGATCCTAATAACTTAACGTAAATTATTGATATGTGCATCAGTGTTACGGGATTTTTATCGTCTATATTGTATTTAAATCGTAGCTAACAATGGTATCTCATTTGCGATTAGTTAACTAGATGTACCCAAAACCCATTGCTAGTTTTCATAATGAAAGTCACACTGTCTAGTTATAATTTCAAATGTCAACGACTGATAGATTTCATTCTCGATTTTTAACAACTGGAAGATGTGATAAATGCTTACAAATTTCTTAGTCTGCATTAAAAACACTTATATCATCCATAATCAATAGACTGTTAAAACATCGTATATATAATGTTTATTCTTTCAGTAGAAATATGTTCAATTTTCGAAGGTGGTTAAACTGACTGCAACAATGACGGTTTACAAGATTAACATTTATCACCAAATACATATGTAGGATTGATTAGAAAAGGAAATATTGAACTACTCAATTGTTGACTAGAATTTACCCATTTCAGTTAATTAAAATAGGTTGTCCTAGTTAGTACAAAATAATCAGTTTATTCACTGTTGATTATAATGGTTATTGATATGAAATAATTATGGAAGTTTGTTCAATAAGTCTCAGTGATCGTTTGCGGATATGCTTTTGGGGATTTAAAAAGTTTTATATCTATATGTGTGTATTATCACATTATATATATATATATACTTATGATTACGTAATGACTGATATCATATCCATGCACCCATTTTAGTGTTAATCGAATTAAAACTGATCAAGTTACAATTTTGTTTTTCTTAGTATCAGTGACTCGATGTTGAGTGCAGTAAGTTTTCGGAGTCAGATTACCATCCAAGTACCCTTAACCAATATATATATATAACAGCATAACATATTACACGTAATTTCGAAATGTCTCATTCATATTGTTTATTGATTTGTACCTTAAATGTTTCCAATTTTCCTTTTTTGTTTAATTTCTATTCATTTTAGGATCAAATGAAAACATTGAGTGTGGTACATGCAAACAAAATGTTAGTAATATTTCTTAAGATTTTGTTTCATGTTGTGGTTGTTGAAAAAAGGTATTTTTCTCGTGAAGTATGAAATTATTTAAATAATATAAATTCTAACTATAAATTGTTAGTGGAATGATTCAGAGCCAAAAGGACTACTGAACATTTTTTTTGATTTACATAGAATGTGCACTGTTAAAGATTTATGAGCTAGATGTTGTCCATCGGTTCTCCAAGCAAGCTTAGCTTTTATTGTCGAATTAATAAGGTAATAATCTCATGATCACACTAATATTTAGACTTGGAGTTCGGCAAAACGTTTACACCCAGCTGATGAATTAGATTAGTTGATGCTTAATTTGCTTAGTTTATTCAGCTATAAAAATTTCTGAATAAAGCAAATTTAATGTTAACAACTTGCGCTGATTAATATGAGGTATTTTTTTCACACATATACCAGGTTGTATACAGCTTGTACAACGTATTTTTTATGATAAGTCTTGCAGTTCTCCTTTAACTTTCCTTCATGATGCATGGTAAAACGATAAAAAACAGATTTAATCATACTTAATTTTATTATTATTGGTTAATAACATAAATCTTATATTAATTTTAAATGGTGGAAACTTTCACACATTTCCTTATTTTCATAGCAGAAATAATTGGTTATCTGTTATCATTATGAACTAAACTTGGTAGTAGAAATTTGAAATTCTTCCCTTTTCATATTTTGAAAAAAATGCCAATAAAAGACTGACCAATTACAGTCCTAAACATCAATGGGAACATTCAAGCAAACATTACCAAATGAATGTAAACTTCAACCTATTGCACAAGCAAGTGTCTGTCAAGACTTAGTATCTAAGTAGATAACGCAATGGTTTTTGAAGCGAATGGTACTGGGATTGAGTTCCGGAGTGAATATCAATTGTGGGATGCAAGTACATCCGGCTGAAGAGTCCCAAATAGGACGAAACGCGTGTCTCTGATTCTGCTGCTAGCCATCATTCATCTTAGCTCATAATCACGAAATTAGTAGTAAATTGTGTAGAAGTGAAAAGTATTCCTACTAACTGATGGTCACTTATGAACTCTTTTGTTATCGAAGCGGAGAATCATGATTTCAAAAAAAAAATTCTGTACATTATGGAAAGTTAAGTATTTGATGAATCAGCAATTTATTACAATTGTTTTTTTGACCTATTACAAGTCACTGTCGTATGAAACTCTAGTTGTTATTAAGAGTGATAAAAAGTGTCTCGAATAGAAATAAGATTGTCGAAGTTCTTGTTTACCCACTGCCTGAATAAGAATCTAATTGAAGAGTTTATTCATGAGTTGGATTAGCTAAATTTAAGTGATCGGTTAGATTGCTTGTGCAAACTCATGCGAATTTGATAAAAACTAATTTTCCGTACTTACAAAGAAAATAGAGTAATTTAACGTTTTTGAATTTTTAATGAAATTTCTTTATTGCTAAAGGAGCAACTTGTATTCATTGGTTAGTCAATGTTTCTTAACATAATTTGTATCCGTTACTTTTCATATTGGTTAATTTTTGTACCTCAATAATACATTTGAGCTTTTATCTGAACATTAGTGAGTTCATTTTGTGTCCTAATTAACCAACGTGATAGATTAATTTTTACCCAGAAACTCATTCTTATAAAACGTTTTGTTAATTATATTCATTCGACGATGATAACTTGAATCTTGTTCAATAAACACTGGACCGCCGTTTCAGTAGATGATGATAATAATAATAATAATAATAAAGATACTTAAATGTCAGATCATTAAATTTCTTCCAGTTTGAAACACTATAATTGTAAAATTATTTTGATTTAAAAAAAAACTATATACAAGTAATATCAACTATTTTCACAAACTTCTTTTTGTTTTCTAGATTGAAAATACAGAAACGTCAGTCGAGGATTTATTATTACAATTATCTGAAAGAAATTGTCAGCTAGATTTATTACAGCGTCGTTTATCTTTTATGTTACATGAACGTGGTGTACTTTGTCATCAGTTAGAAGAAATGAGTATAGTAAAAGATAAATCTGAAAATAAAGTAGGTTCATTAATACATACATATTCGTATAGGTATTCAGTTAGATCAATTAATTAAATTTTGATTGTTTATTCACTGCTAACACGGCTATCTCTTTAACAGACTGACATAATTAACAACTGCAGAGTAGATTACTTATATTCATGAAATTCAAATTAAATTTATGTCATCTATTTATAGATAGCTGGTTTGTTCAGACATTTTTTATCACTGATTTAGTTCAGTTTGAGAGTCATTGATAACTAGGGAGGATTAGCTCGTTCCAAAATGAACAAATTTTCACGAACCACCCATTTGAATAACAATCATCATAACATATAGGCTTTTAAAAGTATTCCCGACATTCTAGTGAGTATCTGTCACATTTGAAACAAACCATATAGAGGTTAAAACAGTTATCAGTGACTCCACTGAACGATGGCGACCCTACACTTCAAATCATTAGAAGTCGTAAACCAGGACCACTGAATTCCGACTCACCAGTCTAAAGATATTGTGACCATTGCAAAATAAAAATATCTTGGATTCGGCCTTATATTTATCGTGAGTGTACAATTCTGTCATATGATAAAATATTGAGGATTTAATGGGTGGTAACAATGATAAATATGTAATTACAATTTCACTAATGTAAGTGATTAAAAATTAAATCATTCGTTTCCGAAATGAAACTTCAAAATTGATTGAAAAGGAAGTTAACGGTATTGACTATGAAAGCTCGGATTAGTTTGCTGGATGAAACGCTGGAACTATTTTAACTTAAGTTATTGAGATTGTGTCAAATATAATCTTTTCTGCATTCCTGGTGCCCGAATTTCGTTATATTTTTTTTTTAAAATTTGACGAATATTCATATCAATCCAAATAGCTTTTTTTTCGTGTTAATTTAGCCTTCTATTTAATAAGTGAATAAGTCTATTCATTGACTATTAAGCTGTGAAAGAAAGTCATAGAGATAACATGTAAGATAAGGTGTTGAATTATCAGGCTGTTTAACAAGTGACTTGTTTTGGTTAACTTTTGGATAGGTTCATTGCAGAAAGATTAGTCTAAAAAAAGTAGGACTTTAAAATAATAATGAAAACGACTTACAGCCCAAGACATGATTTTGTAGCGTAAATTTCACGATGTGGATGGTTTGATTGCGAGAAGCTGATGACTTTATTCAGAACAATAATGAAAACTTCACACTCAAATCATGCAGCTCATAGAGTACACCCTCATCAAACAGGTACGAGAACTGTACACTGTTTACACCGACTTAGTTTACTTCGTGAGTTATGCAATCGTTGCACGTCAGAAAATATAACTTTTATAATTCGGGAATGTTTTGTTATTTTTGTTAAACAGTATCTAATCAAAAGAGCTGCCAGCTTCTGGTCTTGTTTGAATACCCATTTTTCGATATAAAAAACCAAATTAGCTGGTAAATCAGTTCTATATAAAAAAACAGACCGTCGCTCTTGAGAATTTCGCCAAACATTGTTATGAGTTTTTAACCTAATAATGAATATATTACATCATCCAATACGAAGTATAATATGAAACACGTATCAGCTATTCTACTCCATTTCAATCTTTGTAATACATTCTATCTATCTAATAATAAGTGATTTTACCGTACCAATATATTCTTTTTACCTTTACGCAAGTAGGTGTCATAAATCAGCTAAGACATGTGTATATTTATACTGTTTTTATTACTAGAGTATTAGCTTTCGGACACAATCCAATATATTCTTAGTACTAAAATGGTGTCCGAAAATTGAAACATGTAAATGAACCAGAATTAATAATATAGAAGGAAAGAAACTGATATATTTACATCTTTAATGTGTGTGTGTCTATCTTAAGCACACAGGATGTATTACAGTATAATCTGTATTTCAGAAAACTTGATTATTATTCTTACTAATTTTCACTGTTTTCTCGTAAATTACAGTAAAAGTTAATACTGTCTTCAGTGCGTTGATATCTCCCAACAGCCCTGGTTGAACTCCGCTGGTTACCGCTTCTCATTAGAACTCCAGGAAATACCTCATGGAGCCAGTCACTAAGGCGGGAATTCTTGAAATAGAGATTCACAGAATAGATGAAAATTCCAAGTAAAAGCATTCGGATTTAAGAAGTCAGGCGATTGACTACATAGAAAAAAATTCCAGTGTTAGAATACGGAGTTTGTTCATTTCGACATTAATTTTCATTATAAAGGGATCACAACTAAGCATACATGTGCTAACCAGATAATACTGAACAGCTATTTTGTTTAGTTAAAGCTGCTTTGTAATGGATGTATATTTAGGATTCTAAATGAGATGAAAGCCAATAACAGTTAGCTGATTTAATCTTGTATTCATACGTCCAGCATCTTTATGATTTGTGAAAGTAAAATGTTGTGAAGCACATGTAATTGTATTATAACAATGTAAATCCATATGGTAAAACTAATCCTGTTAAGATACTAACTAAATAATTCCAAAGACTTTGTCATATACTTCATTACTTGGAACAAATTTATGGATAAATAAAGTAGAAAGAAATTTCAATCCCTTTTTTTCCAAATCACAAAAATGTGATACCTAAACAGGATGTAATCATTAACTGATCTTGTTTAACACTCGATGTAACTGTTGGTTTCATATAAACTGATAAACCTGGGAATAGAAAAGGAATTACAACTAAGCAATTGATTTTAATTGCTTTCATGTGAGTAGACAACAATTAGTGAGGATGATATGAAATTAAATACTATTTCTATACATTAGTATCATTTTGAAAACTAACTGAAGTAACAATACTATTGCATTGATATATATCGTTATTTTAGAACGCTAGTTAATTTAGAATCGTATAATTTTCATAGGTTTCATTGTATACTTCCATTAAATTTAAACATCCTACATAGCATTCGAGTCACTGACTAACCCCAGTATCATCCAAATGAAAAACGATTAACAGAATGTCATTTATAGTACAAAGGAACAAATGTTGGTCTGTGTTCTTTTTCAAGTATCCCATCTAAATTCGTGATCATGTTGCATTTTTTTCCATGTTTAAACAGCATATTATCTGATGAATATTGTTAAATTTATCAATGCTGCTTTCAGAATTACAGGCATGTTATCAGTATGTGACCTAGTAAATGGCAACACTTTGTTTTAATTGAAAGAGAATTTGATTTACGTCAAACATTTAATTTATTCTTATTTAAATACCTCTTCTTGTTTCAGGCATATCTTACTGCCAAGAATATAAGAACGGAATTCATTGAAAATACTGAAACATTAAAAGATGATTATTCAAAATACTCTTATAGGTAAGTTGAAACTATTAAGTCATTTAATATTACGATGATCATTATACGAATGATTAGCATAATGTAATGAAGTTCTTCTAACAACATAAATAAATGAGTAAATTTTGAAGCTCCTCAATAATTTCATAATAGTCATCACAATTTTTTTACAATATATTATATTGTGAATTCATTGGTCGGAACTATTTTGAATCCATTCAGCGTGCTTCTATTATTGGTATTCATCTAGTGAAGATCTATACATTAACTGAACACAAATGAAGACTAGAAGAAAATATTTAGTTATCTTTCCAATTTATTTTGTTAATTTATAGCGAGAGATTGTACTAATTTTCCAGGGCAAAAGAAATGTATGATTCTCAAATTCTGTCTCAACTAATGGCTTAAATGGTGTTATTTGTCAAACAGATGAGGTATTGCGTTAAAACTAGCTAAATACGGATTAGTTTTGTACGTTCTTAATGTTGACCTACCAATCATGAAACATCATTGTTAATTCATTAATGTTCTTTGAGAAGAGATTGAAATTCATAAGCTCGATCCTTATGTTTCGCAGGTAATAACTGCTAGTGGTGTATTGTCTGAGAGATCACAAAGATTGAAATAAATGTATATCACCAATCGGATCTCAGTGGTTACTTGTATTAAACAGTTTTATGACGGAAAAAGTCGTATAACACCAACATTGAGTCTAAAAATAGAAGCTCACAGTTACATATGGTGTGATTAAGACAAAAAATATTTCATTTCGTAATATCAATAAAAAAAGGCGTAATTTACTGAGCAGAAAACAACAATGCAAACGAAAGAATAAAATTACCTGAATAAATTAAAAGAGAACAGTTTGTAAATAACGGTATAACACTTTCCTGAACGCAATAGTAAAAATTAATGGTAATTTCATTTGTAATTGAACTACTCAGTAACTGGCAACATAAATATATAGATTTAAATAACTTGACACAATAGGATCGTGAGATTATCCATCACGCTTTTAGAATTAATTGATATATTGTATCCAGTATTTTTTTTCCGTTCATTTATTGGGGGGAGGTGCTGTATAGAAGTGCATAATATTCACTGGAGATTTCAATTCAAGCCTCAACCTTCACTATACTTGTATTTTTCATTCATCATGTTGGAATGCACAACCTTGATGTATTTATGGAAGACGGTTGTGTGGATAACTTCGAGTGAAAATCACTCTTAAATAAAGCATTCATCTAATGAATGAACTTTTAAATGCAGGGTATTGCACACTTATTAAACATTAGAAAACGGATGGATAACCTCTCATATAGAATCACATGACACTGAGAAAGCTATTCTAAACTCTTTATTTCGACAAGTGAGAAAACTGTAATAGTCAGATGGTATAATATATTTGATCGTGAACAGATTTGGATTAGTGTGAGGCTATTAAACGGAAGTATCTCACTTGAGCGTTACCAAGAGAAGTCATAGAAGATTGACTATGCGTCTTCAACTGGTAAAGTGAATTATAATTAACAGGATTAATGTTGAATGTATATGTATAAACCATATTCTACATTTTATTTTCATAATTTCTACAGAACAGAATTGAATTCAAACTGTGATACAGAGTTCACCTCTGAGGTACCTAAAAGCGTCATCACAAATATATTGAGTGATAAATTAGAAACAATATCACCATCTGATGAGTTAACATTTATGAATAATAAAATTACTGAACTGCGAAGTGATGCGACCGACGGATTATGAAACCCATACATAAACACTGTAATGAGTAGAAAACTCAACATCCATAAAGTATACAGAATCGATAGCTCCTCTTTTTTCTCAAATATGTTCAAGTGTTTTACATTGATATGTGTATACAGCGAGTCATTGAACAAAAACATTATAACCTGTCTTATAAATACACAGATGCATTGAGAGAATTATCTAATAGCATATATTTATATTTATGTGGATATATAACTCAAGCTTACAAACATAACAAAGTCTCATCAACCTGGAAAACTATATATACCCTACAGATCAACATAATTTAAACCATTATCATTTAAAATAAATTTTGCATTGAACTTTACGACTATAATGTTTCTTGATGCTTTTTGAATGTTTTCCTTCATGTAAAATACCTATTTTCTATAGATTCGTTTTTTTGTTTATCATATTTCATATCAAAACTTCTTATCTTATTCACTCTACGAGAACTGATATTTCCAGTAAAACAGGAATTACTCAGTGAGTTTTCGTTATAATACGTAGTTAATCCAAGGAAGAAACGAAATAACTTTATAAAAACGTTGCTTTACAAACTTTGGGGGTGTATCATTACTGCCGTTTTCTTCTTTTAAAACGTCGGTAGTAAATCCAACAAGATAGATTCTGCGACTGCCTCTTTATTTGGTATTTGATCTTAACTAGATATTTCGGCATGGTAGCGTATATAGATATTTTTCTAAAATTTGATTTATCAGTAATCATCCATATAGTGAGTCGGCGATCAGAACATACGAAAGACCACCACTTACTACCAAAACATATATATATATATATATTGTGTAAGCCTCTGAAGAAGTGGTTTACATTAGGTCAGGAAACATCAGAAATACAATTTTTCTATTCATTGGGAGATAACAAAATATATATTTGTTATTAACTTTCTACCCGATGCTCAATTTACTCGAAGCTATCAAATCCAACCTTGGCACTGATTCTTACAGACCATGTTCACTCATAAATCCATGCTTTGACAGTTGGTCGAAATAAAATACCAAATTAGTTAGATAAAACAAAATAAACCGTTTGGTAGTTACTTAAACAATTTATCAACTACCGTAACTATGATTTGACCTTATCCAACTGCAAAACAGCATTAGAAAAGAAATGTAAATCAGGTAGTTCCGGTGAAACCTTATTTAAAATGTGGAGGATGATGGGGAAGACTTCATCCTTCAGAAAAGTTAGCTTATAAGATTTATTTTGATAAGTTTAATTCTTATTGACTACTTTCAATAGTTTTATTACCAATACCGGAGTATTTATTATTGAAAGTTAATTTGATAAGTTCAATTTAGACATAGTTAACTACCTTCTTTTCTGAAAAAATCAATGAACTAAATTTATTTTATTGCTAATTGAAGTAGTTTTCATCAACCTTCTTTGGCAACTTTAAGTTCTTTCTCCATACATATTTAGTATGCTTTTTGTAGACTTCACCCATTGCACAAGCAAATGGCTATCAAGACTCAGTAGCTAAGTGAATAAGGCGATGGCGTTTGAAGCGAACGGTACTGGGTCCGAGTCCCAGAGTGAACATCAACTCTGAGATGCAGGTACATCCAGCTGACCAGTCCCAAATAGGACTTAACATGCGTCTCTGACTCCCTGCTAGGCACTATCCATTTTTGTTTAACAATTAGGTTTAAATATAATTTATGATATGTTTTTGGACCAAGTAAAGATTTTATAAACTCGGCTTTCAGACATACTTTTGTATATGAGGGCTAGAGATACTATCCAGCTGTCCAAGCTGAATTGTGTGTGAGGTGAGAACTTATGACCTGAATGGTGGAAATCAAGTGTTTGAAAATCTAAGAGCATGATGATCACCAGTGCTGTGAAGATATATGTAAAAGGATAGGTATTGCTTCACAAACAATAACACCTATGTTTTTAAGTTCACAACCTGTGTATAGCAGTAAATAATTATTTTCGATGAATTCAAGATAGAAATTTCCTTTAATACAAGGATGTCTACCGTGTAAAAGATGAACAGGTTCACAGCTTTAACTTAATGCCATTCATGGTCATCATAATTCTTATAATGAGCATTGAAGGATATGGCACGCATAACTCAATTTTCGAATAAAAATAGTATGTGTAATCCTAGTAAACACCAGGTTTTGGTAAAGGATTATTAAATCGCATCCTATTGCAATTTACGCTAGCTACTGAAATATAATGTTTTGAAAACTACGACCATACAAAAAGGTAGAGAGAGTATGATTAAAATCTTGCTTTTTCTACAATCATGTATAGTTTCAATGGTTGAACTATTTATGCAGATCAAGTAGATCAAGCCTAGTAGATGTAAGCAGGATATGCAAGAAACTTCAAATATTTCTTAGAATGACATTAAGTAATTATTGATTAAATTGTACTGAGTCACAACCATTAATTTCTTCTAGACCAAACACTGACTTAATAAAGACGGATGTAAGTGATATCATATTAAAATTTCTGTTTATGTCTGTAATGTGATACAGTAAGATTCCTTTCACAAAACAATGTCAAATAGTTCATAAGTTGATTGAATATCAGTTTCTGTATAAAACACTGGTAATTTTCAAGTTACGGTTATTTCTCTTTTGTGTTAAGTTACGTAGGTTCTGACTCGACTTTAACCCAAAATAAAAATATCCAGTTAAATTTAATTAAAAGTGACCGATGAAAAGCTCCTTGTAAAATAGAAGCGGCAAAACCAGTTCAGCTAACAGGACTTAAAACATTCGGGGCTTCCCACTCTCTCTTTCTTCTGGTTGTTGACTGGATTACAAAGACCTACGCATCTCAGGAGAAGCATGGAATACAGAGGACACTTGTGGATCTGTAGATAACCCTTCCATCGTATACATAGAAACAAATGCAAATGAAGACACAAAGTGTAGCAACAGCTTTAACAGAAATAGATTTCAAGATTCACAAACGAGAAAGCGAGATCCTGAAGTAAAAACAGCAAGCACCAACCAAATCACTCTTGACGGAGAAGCTGTGAAAAAAGTGGGAACTTTCACGTATCTGGGCAGTATCATCGATACACAAGGAGGGTCTGAGACAGATAAGAGGGTGTGGATTGGTGAAGCAAGAACAAAGTTCCTATAAATAAAAGGACTGTGACTCAAGGTTAGGGTCATAATTTTAACATCATCGTTTAAACAGTCCATTTGGTAACAACTAAAACGAATAGCGGAGGTCAGAGTTGAGTGGAAATACCTGGTCGGGGGCATATGTCCCGAGACAGGTAATACGATTAAATTTATACTTCAGGTAGCATAACGTTAGATCGACATCAGGTAGACGCACATGTACTACTGTTCACTATGAACGACTGACCAATTTTGATAAAATTGATCAGGTTGTTTTCCCCTTGATTTATTCTGATTCCTTGTTAAGTGAAATAGTGTAAAGATGGCTTGTTGGCAAACTTAAGAAGCCCAAAAAGAGCTGAAGACATTTCATCCAATCACCGCTAAAGGAACATTCTAGAATGTTGACATGTAGCTCCCCTACCGGGTGAATAAGAAGGATCTCCTATGTGCCTATTGGCTGTCCGAAATGATGATTTATTTCAGCCAAAAACTATAAATACATGAGATTTTTGTACTATATTTGACACTGTGTTGGGAATAGCATTCCTACTTACTAGTCTTCTGTTCTCTCTCTTGCGACGTTGTGGGTTCGTTAGTTCAAGTAGTCTAGTAGTACGCGGTATAGCAAGAATCAAAGCTCTAGATATAACAAATAGGAAATTATTTCGATGAGTTAACAAATATGTGACTAACAAAGTAAATGATTTTTCTAAAGAGATTACTTTCGTAACAAATAGAAAGTTTTCCAAAGAAATCATAATTTGTGCACGAAACATACTGCTAATGCTAAGAAGTGTTCAATATCCATTTAGTGAACGTAATACGAAATGAAACCGAGTCAAGTGAATAAGTATATATACACGTGTTTGGTACCAACTAATATAAAGCCTAACAAAATGAGATGAGTTCATGATATTTACCTCAAATTGTTGTTTGTGTTTCCTTGAAAATCAGGCTTAGTAGCAAGGAGGGAAACAAATTAATAAAATCAGCACAAATAAGATGTTCTTTATTGTAGATTGCATTATAAGCGATTGGAGATGGATGGACATGAATACGAGTTTTTCAAATAGTAACTACAATTCTTATTAAAGGTTAAATCAAGATATAAACGGCAGTACATTACCTCCAAGTTACGTTCTGCAATTATTAAAATATGGATATTTTCAAGAAATCAAATTATATTTACACACTGAGAACAAGTAAAGCACTTTGAAGTAGAACATAAAAGGACGAAAGAAAGACATTTTAGAAGGTCAGATTTCGGAATATACAAAAAATCTCTTATTCTAGAACAGCACGTAAGGACAAAATACGAAGAGCTTCTTCCGGAGTTAGTCTATAAACGCCCAATTCAAGTAAAGGTCCAAGTGGATCGTTATCATGCTTCTGTTGGCTATTCACTGATTCTATAATAGTTTCTTTCAATAATTCGGCTGTTCCACGCAATAAATTAAGAAGAACACATGCATCACGAATTTGAAAGAAATATGGCTCAGGACGTTCAGTATACAAACTGAACATTGGATACAAGTAGTTAGTAAGATCAAAACGAAGTTGTGCAGCACCCAGAGGACTAAATCGATTTGATAGAATGAGCTGTTTGAAAAACAGGTTAACAAAGATGTCAAATGATTATCAATTGTTGACATTCTATCATCATATCACTTATGTCTAATTATTAACAGAATCCATTTTAACTCAAAGCGAGTGTTTGGGGAATGTAGAGTAAGAGGTGTACATGAAACTCAATTATGAAACTCCAAAGCGATTTCATCCTAAATACTGAATTGTGAATTTTGTAAATTTGGTCAACGGTTACATAAATGTGAAATTGTTTTACCAGTTCAAATGAATCAATCGAGCATACATCTAAAGGCCTAGGGCCTGAACGAACAAAATAGTTGTCTAATATCCACGTCATTTTGCTTTGGTTAAACAAATACTCGATTGACCTGAATGTTTTCCAGTTACTCTAATCGTTTTGAAGTATCTGAAGGATTAGTTTTTGATAATTATACAACCAAAATTGACTATAAAGCTAAAATTCCGCTATAGTTTGGCGTATGACAGGAAACATGACTTTATATTTCTTTCAAAAGTAGATAAGTAGTAACAACTTTGAGTCATTTTTAGTCGCTGGACAAAATATGAAAGTATGTAATAGATACATTGAGCAGTTCAAAACTTTAGTCTCTTTGGCTAGAACATTGTGTTATGTCCCGATAAGAATAGTGAATGGTAACTATGGGATCCATTTATGAACCAATACTATACATATATTTTTATCTTATAATTGTTAAATAGCTAAACTATTCATATTCATGTCTCTCTTATTATGAGTTTTATTTTGACCTATGAACTATTATTATACGATTTACCATTCTTGAGTTATCCACAGTCTATTAATTACCGTCTCCCACATTTGGCTAAATCTTGTTCAAATGTTGTTTCCTATTTGATGGTACGATGTGGTCTGTCTGGTTGGTACATAAACCCAGTATGTTTGAAAAAAATGATTCATATTGCAGAGGCTGTTATTAGTGTTCTGGACTTAACTGGTTGGGCTAGGCGGAAAGCAGGACCGATAAGGACTATAGACCGCTCGTACGGGTTTCGTGTGTCAATGGTCCGATCGATAATTAACTACTCTCTAATTGGCGGTATTATCACGTCATATATTAACCAGGGCACACAGGCTACAAGTTATAACACACTGATAGATATAGGTGTGAATTTTTCGAGGTAAATAATTTCTTACAGACTTGGTGATTGGTACATGAAACCTTGGTCTAAGTACTCCTGACGTTTCTAAGTATCTAACATGAAATTAACAAGTGTAGAAGATGGAATAGTTTTGATGAAAATTGTGGACTGTATATTCTAGGAAGAAAAGAAACGAAGGGTGAAAAGGGAGACTATTGTCACTATATATATTTCTTCGTATAAAATCAGATTTCTATGAATTCATAAGCTTTTAAATAGTGACAGGAAGTTTAGTTTATTATATCTTAATCTACCATTCTCTTCATCCACATACTCCTACACTTGTCTTCGATAATCATTCACAAACCCGTTAGTTAGTTTACTTTTTTTCACGCACATGTTAATGTATTTAGCTTGAAGTGTGAGGTCTAGTGACACTATCTGGCTGGGTGAACTGATATTAAAAGCCGATAGTTGAACACCATAGGTGACAATATTTAAAATCGATAATATATGAAAATATGAGTACATTTTCCCATCTAAACTATAAACAATAAAAATCTACTACTCTACATTAATGTATTTATAATACATATCGTCATGATTAACTCAGTTGTTTTCACTTTCCTTAAAAGAGAATTTGAATAGATCAATCCATAGAGGTAGCCAGATTTAATATTGTTTCATCGATCATCTAGTTGTTTATGTCGCAAGTGCAACATTCGAAATTATGGGAGGAATAGAGGTAAAATCAAAGTTGGCTCAGTTTAGGCAAACTCAGCTAATAGATAAATTAAGCTGTCACAACATACCTCATTATACAAATAATCATCTAGTTGTGATGCAATTTCTTTCCATATATGTGTGAAAAGTTTTGGATGCAATGATTCTGACAAGTGATACAACCAGTCACGTAATGCAAGAAAGAATACTGACGCATTAGTTGACATCATTAAATTGGAGAGTTCACTTTTCGTATTACTTAAATAACCGGATACAGAACTAGCCCGAAGCCAGTGATCAGTTGCGTAAACATATACCAAAGATTTACTTTTTAAATCTGTCAATGTTAAATCGACTGTTTCTTTCAACATATTTTTAATTTCACCATCGTACAATCTTAGCATCTGTTGAATTGTTGAAAAAGAAAATATAAAATAATACTTTTGAACAAGATAGGACATGGAGTAATCACCTATTGAGAAAGCCTGGTATTAAACCGTAAAACTGAAACAAAACAAGCGTCAGTAGTATTATGCCGAGATTAGCAAATACAAGTTCAAAAGAAAATGAAAACACATTAAACACAATCAATGAAGCAGTCAAAACCTTAACAACCGAAATGGTATCAAAAATAGACAGACTGTTGAGTAGTGTGTAGGATTATTTGAAAATTCATTGAAGTATATTAGAAGTTATCACAAATTAAGTCTCTCTATAAAGCCAACTTGTAAAGTTAGTAGCGTTTCTATGGACATTTATTGCGTTGATATTGAGTTTGTCAGAGTTACAGAGACATAATTAGTCAAAAGAAATAGTTAATAACAAAAGCTGACTACCATAAGTAGACATGGAGAACTGGTTTCTTTGTAACTCTGGTATACTCGATAGAAGGGAAACTGACAAACGGTTTACATGAACATATTTAATTTATGCAATCAAAAAAGTTACGTTCGCTTTTATGAAGAAAGTTACGGCAGGATCGACACTTGCTTCCAATCTGAGCCACACCTGATAACGTTTCTAGCCACTATGTTGTACCATCATTAGGACATCAACCAGGGAGTCGTGTAGGACTAACAGAAGCCAGTCTTGTAAGACTTTCTATCATACCACGATACCATGTCGTACACTGACCACCCGTTCGTTTTTTCCAACCGTTCCCGCCGTCGGAAAATAATGCACAACGTGGAATTCTGTGGAACGACATTCGTAGACAATGTTCAAGTTACCGGAGTCGATGTTTCAAGGTAATGGCACCAATTGTATTATCGTTGCTGTATCCGAACACGCGATGACGGATCTTCGCATTACTAACATGATGTTGCTAATACATGTCAGCAATTATTCGTATACAACAATAACCAAACACAGAGTCGCTTAAACTCCTCAACTCAGAGTGGCCAGGTTTCACAAGCATAGAGCAAAACTGCTCTCACCGACGCGTTGTAGATCCGACCTTTTACAACCAGCCTAACATCAGGAAGACGCCAAAGATGGCCCAGATTGGCATAAGCCGCTCTGGCTTTCACTATATTTAAATTGGTATCATCGCTCACGCCAACATCAGCACTTATGCAGCTACCTAGATAAACAAACTCCTCGACTACATCTATCAGCTCACTACCCAGGGTGAGTGTAGGATCAGGATCCTGCCAGTCTTGTAAAAGAACTTTGCACTTCGAAGGTGCGAAGCACATACCATACCTACGGACACTGATTGCCAACTGATTAGGTGAGGGTTGCATAGCTTGTGTATCATCGTACAGTAAGACAATATCATCCGCAGACTCAAGGTCGAAAAGTCTATCTCTAGGCAACAGATCTACCTTGCCACCACCTACGTCCATCAGACCTGTTTCTAGAACATTCGTCAAAGACAAAGTTGAAGAAGGATGATGAAATTGAGGAACTCTGTTTAAACTCACTGCTTGAATGGAACGATGGAAAGAGGTGGTTGTGTGCCCTCATTCTGCCTGAGGTATTAGTGTATAGGGATTTTAACGTGTTAATAAACTTTTCATGCACACCCCTCTTCAATAGACAATCCCAAAGGACAGTCTTGTCCAACGAATCGAAGGGGGCCTTAATGTCAGGAAACACAATTATTGACCTGTGATAAGTATGACGGTGTTCTTACATTTGGCGGAGGGTGAAAATATGATTAATACATCCTCAACCGGAACGAAATCCAGCCTGCTCCTCGCGAATCAATCTTTCTTGGGTTTTGAACAACCTACGAAGTATGACAGAAGCCAATAGTTTAGACGCAATCGGAAGTAGACTTATCCCCCGATAGTTGTTACAGGAATGACGTGAACCCTTTTTAAAGAGAGGCGCAACTATCGACTCATTCCACGATGTTGGGACACTCTCTGATTGCCAGATCTTTGTAAATAACTCAGTCATTTCCATAACCAGAAACTCGTCACCATCGTTTATGGTCAAACTGGCGGTCATTCGGAGTAGACCGACGTGCTTCGATCAGTTGTAAACAGCCTGAGGAAACCCAGTGCTTATGAGCGGGATGTTTCGCGAAGCCGCAAGCGACTTTACTCTCCATATTCATAGCAGCATACAACTGCAGCCAATTCCCATCTATAGTTTTCGGTAGGATGACACCTAGAATTAAACCTAGTTCGGTTTAATATTTAGTTTCAAGAGAAGCTGCAACCAATTTGTTGACATCGATCCGTTGAGGACGATGAATTTGTTGACCACTGAAAAGTAAGGTAAGACTAGCGCAAACAAAAGCACTATCAGAGTTCAGATAGACACTCCAAAATGAGCGGCAATCTTGAACACAACTACACCAGCGGTAGCTGATCGTGATATGATCAATCTGAGTCCAAGCTTCAATGCAGAGGGAGGACGCCAGGAAACATATTGGCGATGATTGTGCCAGTAGTTAGTGCTAGTCAGAAACAGGTTGTAGTCTGAGCACAGATGCAGTAGACGGTCACCATCGTCTGACTTGAAACCAACAAGTCCCCATCGACCACCTAAACGACTCTCTTTTGTGCATAGACGCCCAACCTGAGCATCCGAATTGCCGACTGGTACTACAATACCGGTCAAAATCACTTTCTGTAGAAGAACTGTTAGCTGTTGGTAAAACTCATCTTTGATCGCATCCGGACTATAGTATCTAGTGAATGATAATGTATTGGCCGTAAAATCCGATGGCCTCAGATTTGATTGTAGTCGCAGTTACGGGTGTGTATGATTAAAAAGTCTAAAAACCGATTGAAACTGATTCCCAAAACATTTTATCCGCATAGTTGATGAGATTTGGCGAAGGTCGCTATTGGATATGAAGTAAGATAGTATATATGAAGTATTTGATTGAAATGTTTCGAAACCTTCTCAGGAAAATTGTCTCAGATAAGACCAAAACACAAAATTGGACTCAATGACTTATCGGTAACGTCTCAAATGAAACCCTGAGTGACGCAAATTTAATTATTCGAGACAGTATGCATTTCTCGAGAAACATTTTCTAGAAGTAGAATAAGACAAAAAGCTTTTTGTCACCGTATAAAATAGTACGATGCATACCTGTTATTCATCAAGTCACTATATAATTTTAGTAACTAATATACAGAATAAAACAAAATATAAAGCTTACATCAACTATTATCAAATAAATAAAAGACATTATTAACTTTACATTTAGATATCACAACCAACCTGAGTGAAAACACCACCATGTAAACCAAGGTAAGTATTAGAAGAGTGCAACTCGTCAAATGTTTCATTTTCATGTTCATTTTGTTCTGACTATTAAGAAAAGACAGACTATGAAACATTATAGTTAGAGAAGGATACTAGAAATAATTGTGATGTGCAGAAACGCTATTGGCAAAAATCATGATATAAAACATGGTTGTTCTTGTACAAACAGTTATAAACCAGGGTACGTATTATCTAAAACAAATAAACAATTTACAAGCACTGAACTACAAGTCAAACAATAAGTGTATTCAAACTATGGAGCTGAAGCGAGTTATCAAACCAATCACAGAATAAAAGAGATAAGCGCTTAGTAATTAGGTCGATGAAAATACAGAAGATACCTTGGGTTTAAAAATGTATCGCATTATCACTTAGCTGTATATATATATATATATATATATATAAACGAGACCACAAAATCGAACTAGTTTCCTCGGAACACATTCGTAGCTTTAAGAAGCAAACTCAAGTGAAGTGTAAAAGTAAATTATGAAATTCGTCTGATTTTCAACTGTTATGCTATTGTATAACTCCGCCTGGAGCCCCTCTGGGGCTACTGCCGGTCTCAAGCCCGTACAAAGGATGACGATTGGGCGTAGGGTTAGCGACCCGGTCATGTAGAAAACTAACTCGCTAAAAAACGCTAACCAGAAAAAATAATTCAAACCATTTAAACTCTGCCCTGAGAGTTGAAGGAAGAATTATGACACCTCATGATGAAAGCCAAGTTCCTTCGGAAGTCACGGGGCCGATGCCCCTTCTGACAACCAGAGGAACTATTAATTTAGGCACACGGAATGTTCGTACAATGTGGGAGACCGGGAGAGTCATCGAAGTTGCTGCAGAAATGAAAATATACAACCTGGAGGTGCTTGAAACCAGTGGAACACATTGGACGAAGGCTGGACAGCAACGACTAGCTTCAGGAGAGCTACTGATATACTCCGGTCATGAAGAAGAAAATGCTCCACATACACAAAGCGTTGCACTGATGCTATCCAAACAAGCACAAAAAACACTTATAGGATGGGAATCCCATGGACCCATGATCACCAAAGCCTCCTTCAAAACAAAGAGAGAGGGCATTACAATGAACGTCATCCAATGCTATGCGCCTACAAACGACTTCGATGAAGACGTTAAAGACCAATTCTACGATAGGCTGCAGTCGATCGTCAAGAAGTGCTCAACAAAGGACCTGACCATTCTGATGGAAGATTTAAATGCCAAGGTTGGAATGGACAACACCAGATATGAAGACATTATGGGACGACATAGACTGGGAGAGAGGAACGAAAATGGTGAGAGATTTGCAAACCTATGTGCCTTCAATAAACTAGTCATAGGCGGCACTATATTCCCACACAAACGCATTTACAAAACTACCTGGACTTCACCGGATCATGTTACACAGAACCGAATCGACCATATTTGCATCAATAAAAGGTTTAAGAAGATTATGGAAGATGTAAGAACCAGGAGAGGAGCTGATATAGCCTCAGATCATCACTTGCTGGTCGCCAAGATGAAATCGAAACTCAAAAAGCACTGGACAACGGGGCAGACAACATCACAAAAGTTTAATACGGTTTTTCTTCGGGATACTGACAGACTCAACAAATTCAAGATAGCCCTCAGCAGTAAAATCCAGGCCTTTCATGACCTACTCAATGGAGAGGGAACTACTATGGAGAGCAACTGGGAAGGAATAGAAGAGGCAGTCATTTCAACGTGTCAGGAGGTCCTGGGTCACAAGTAGCACCATCACAAGGAATGGATCACTGTTGGTATACTGAATAAGATTCAAGAAAGGAGGAACAAGAAGGCAGCAATCAATACTTGCCGAGCAAGAGCAGAAAAAGCCAAGGCACAAGCCGAATACACAGAAGTAAACAAGCAAGAGGAGAGGAGCATCAAAACCGAAAAACGTAAATATGTGGAAGATTTAGCAATGACCGCGGAAAAAGCTGCAAGAGAAGGAAACATAAGACAATTTATGATACAACAAAGAAACTCGCTGGAAATTACCGTAAACCAGAACGACCAGTGAAAGCAAGGTAATCACCAACATTGAAGGACTACGGAACAGGTGGGCAGAACACTTCAAAGAACTCTTGGATCGATCAGCTCCACTGAACCCACCCAACATTAAAGCAGCAACCACGGACCTCCCAATCGATGTAAGCCCACTCACCAACAATTGAAGAGATCAGCATGGTCATCAAACAAATCAAGAGCGGTAAAGCAGCAGGACCAGACAACATTCCAGCAGAGGCACTGAAAACAGATGTAGCAGCAACTGCAAAGATACTCTACATTCTCTTCAACAAGATTTGGGATGAAGAACAAATACCAACAGACTGGAAAGGAGGACTTCTGATCAAAATACCAAAGAAAGGCAATCTCAGCAAATGTGATAACTACAGGAGCATCACTCTTCTCTCAATACCAAGAAAAGTATTCAACAGGGCATTGTTAAACAGAATGAAGGATTCCGTAGACGCCCAACTTCGAGACCAACAGGCTGGATTCCGTAAGGATCGATCGTGTACAGACCAAATCGCAACTCTACAGATCATTGTGGAACGATCAATTGAATAGAATCCATCACTCTACATCAACTTCATTGACTACGAGAAAGCATTTGATAGAGTGGACAAGACAACACTATGGAGGCTTCTTCGACACTACGGAGTGTCTGAAAAGATAGTCAATATCATACGGAATTCCTATGATGAATTAGACTGCAAAATCTTGCATAGAGGACAACTCACTGACTCGTTTGAGGTAAAGACCGGTGTCAGTCAAGGTTGCTTACTCTCGCCCTTTCTCTTTCTCCTGGTGATCGACTGGATTATGAAGATGTCAACATCTGGGATACAGTGCACAGCTAGGATGCAGCTGGACGATCTAGACTTCACAAACGCAACAACAAATGCAGAAGACAACCAGTGTAGCAGCAGTAGGTCTTAACATACACAAAGGGAAAATCAAGATTCTCCGATACAACACAGCATGCATCAATCGAGTCACACTTGACGGAGAAACTTTGGAGGATGTAAAAACCTCTACATATCTGAGCAGCATCGTTGATGAACACGATGGGTCTGATGCAGATGTGAAGGCGAGAATCGGCAAAGCAAAAGCAGCATATCTACAATTGAATAACATCTGGAACTCAAAACAATTGTCAACCAACACCGAGATCAGAATTTTCAATACAAATGTCAAGACAGTTCTACTGTATGGGGCGGAAACTTGGAGAACTACGAAAGCCATCATCCGGAAGATACAGATGTCTATCAACAGTTGTCTACGCAAAATACTTCAGATCCGTTGGCCAGACACTATCAGCAGTAACCTACTATGGGAGAGAACAAACCAGATTTCAGTGGAGGAAGAAATCAGGAAGAAGCGCAGGAAGTGGATAGGACACACGTTGAGGAAATCACCCAACCGCGTCACAAGGCAAGCCCTAACATGGAGTCCTGAAGGTCAAAGGGAAAGAGGAAGACCGAAGAACACATTACGCCGAGAGATGGAGACAGGCATGAGAAGAATGAACAACGATTGGATAGAACTAGAAAGGAAATCCCAGGACAAATCGGGTTGGAGAATGCTGGTCGTCGGCCTATGTTCTATAGGGGGTAACAGGTGTAAGTAATGCAATTGTATAGTGTTGATTGCTGATAGTCTACAACAATGAAGCTATACTGTGTTGGCATTGACTTTGATCTTTTCTATTTGTTTCCCAAAATTCACGATGAACGTTTTAGACTGCGATCCAAAATAGTAGGTTTCAAATAGCTGAGAAATGACCAATTAGTTAATCATTTTTGAGAGAACTTGGATTTTATGCTATTAATTTGAAAGCCAGATACCACAGCAAAGGATTATTGGTAAACTATTATCTTAGTCATCAAGCGGACGCGGGTGTTAGATAATTTGTGTGAATGAGTTGACACACGATAATGACATTTAGTTCGGCATGTTATCAATTATTAACTCCATGAAGTGTCGATGCACTGTTAACTAAGAACACCAAATGGAACTGGAATAAAGAATGTCAAGTGTCCTTTGAAAAAGTAAAACAGATCTTGACGTCTGACTTATTGCTCACTCATTATGACCCAAAACTTGAGTTAATTGTGGCGGCTGATGCATCTGATTACGGCATTGGAGCGATGATTCTTCATAAGTTTCCTAATGGTTCACAAAAAGCTACTTTCCATGATTCACGCACCCTTACTGCGGCTGAAAAGAATTACAGTCAAATCGAAAAGGAGGCTTTAGCCCTAGTGTTCGCGGTCAGAAAATTCCACAAGATGCTATACGGTAGGAGATTTACCCTGCAAACTGACCATAGACCGTTGTTGGCCATATTTGGCGCTAAGAAAGGAATACCCATCCACACTGCAAATCGGCTGACTAGGTGGGCTACTATGTTGCTAGGATATGACTTCGAATTGCTGTATAAGCCGTCAGCTCGTATGGGTCATGCAGATGGGTTGTCAAGGTTAATCGCTAATAACCGTAAGTTAGAGGAAGATTGCGTGGTTGCTTCTATATCAATTGAACCGGAAATAAAAAGAGTGTTCTGTGATGCTATCAGAATCCTACCAGTAACGGCAGAAGCAGTTAAAGAAGCCACGACTAGTGATCCTCTACTTAAAAGAATAAAAGAAGCTGTTTTAAAGGGTTGGAAACAGGACAAAGCTGATCGAGAGTTCCACCAATTTTTCTTGAGACGTGAGTCTATATCGATTTATGATAATTGTTTGATGTATGGTGAACGTGTTGTTATCCCTAAATCTCTTCAGCTTTTTGTGCTTAAACAGTTTCACATTGGTCATCCGGGAATGAACAGAATGAAGTCTGTTATGCGTAGTTATGTCTATTGGCCATTCATGGATAAGGCTGTGGAAGAATACGTATTGAGATGTCGGCGATGTGCCGAAGTTGCAAAAGATCCCCCGAAAGACAGAATCAGTGGACTACAAAAAAATAAGAAAGGGAATTGCCCGAAAATTCGAGAGTTCAAAGTAGGTGACTCAGTCTATGCACGGGATTTCCGGCCTGGCAAGCCAAAATGGATATTTGGGTTCATAAAAAAACGAAGTGGTACAGTATTATATGAAGTGATGGTCGAAAATACACTAATTATTAGACATGTAAATCAACTGCGAGATAGAAAATGTGTTTATGAGTCATCTAAACTCAAACCATTACCAATGGAAGTATTATGTGATACATTTGATATTCCACCACCACCACAAGTTGAAATGAGAAAAAATGATCTAGAATTAGAAGTTAGACGAAGGTCATTCAGGAAACGTAAACAAACGAAATTTTTTCAAATAGACCCTAAAGTGAAATCATACGATCAAACTTCGCGAGGGAGGTGATGTGTGGGCGAGAATGACAATGATTGGTTGTCTCGATGATTCAGACATTAGATAGGATGACAGGTGTTATGTGTTATATATTATATTCCCCTATCCTTATTATGTATTAACTGTTCCTTGTTGATGGACACTTATTGATTGACTGATCCTTGTGTCGGATTTTGGTGTGGAAATATATTGACGATATAGTCAGGCTAATCTCGTGTTCTTGATCTGAGTTCTGTTGAAGTCCTGTAGAATAGACACTGGGTGAGAATCTAGTGTAGATATTCGTCTAAGGTAAATTAACGTCCCACATACGCGTAAGAAGTGAAAGGACTGTTATAACCAGCATCCTCTCTCTTTTAAGTTTATAACATTTCTCGACAAAGTAATCATAATAGGAGATCCTTCAGCTTATTTTAAACCCCATGGTTATTTTTGAGTGGCAATAGATTTAATTGTTGTATTTATTGAAGTATTATATTAATGTCACAACTAGACCAACAAGATGTTACTTTTTTTCGCTATTTCGAAACCAAAACATGTACTACTATAAAGATTGGAATGGCCACCGGTGGTAGTAAAGTGATTCTTAGAGGATCGAGTATAGTAATCATTAAAACAAAGATAATTACAAAGGCTTCACAGTTTTCTGGTGACTTTTTGGTATATATGAGTTAACTTAATCTTGAAGGTTAAAAAAAGAAGGATTGAGTAGCAGATTTCAGATTATTTTAGATATCTTTTAGTACATGGGAAGTAATAGGCAATGGCTGATCAATATAAGACAGAGTTTCTAACCTGATGGTCTCAGTCATGTTAAAAATACGAACCCTAACCCAGTATACGTTAAAACTACAATTAATTGATACCAACCTAAACTTTCAAGTAGACAAGCATAATTAACGATAAATAATGATAAGTATGAACGTCAGATATATTTCTAATCATATACCTATAACTGCGTATTATATATATATCTATATATATATATAGATAGATAGATAGATAGATAGATATCAAGTCACTTACCTCCTTTACTATTCTATCGGTAACAAGAGGACAAAGACCAATATCAATTAGCCAAGGATCTCCAAATTGTAATAAGGCACGAGTGCTTAAATCTTCCCAAAATGTGACATAATACTATGAATTAAAAGAGATTGAAAAACCACAATATTATTTCGGAATTTCATGGTAGTCATATTTTTGGCGGCAACTTTGTTTTCTCTTGAAATCGAAACCTATGTCAGACACCTAATAAAATAGTTTATTGGTAAAATGATCTGACTTTAAATCCCTGGTAGAAGTATCTCTAGCCTTTATCTACAAAATCTATGACCGCAACCAGAGTGCATGAACCTGTAACTGATTACTGATATATAATTCTAAAGCCAGTCTTCAGGGTATATTCATACGTAAAGAGGCGGAAAACTCTCAAATTAACTAATAATACGGATACTAATAATAGTAATAAATGGTAAGAATAATTTATTCAGGAAATACTAATTTAAATGAAGAATGCCAATTTATAAACAAGATCGAATTGTTACGAGTGGACTTTAACCGGAAGATCTAAATACTATAGCATATGAAGAAGGAATCGTTAACAGAAACCAGAACAACACGTGACTGTAACTCCAGGTAAAATTAGTTCCTTGTCGGATAATAATTGGGTTTTTTATTATCTAAGATTGCCTCTTGTACTAAGGTATTGAAAAGAATTGAAATATATAATTCACTCGTTAACTATGTTAAAAACCCCTATAATCAAACACTACATTCTCTTTATCGTAGTATAGATAACGTGCCAAGTTCAATAGGAACTTCTTGATTTGAAATCGATCACAAACAGTAGTTAACTAAATGACTAAGGGACTAGTTATATGTAGATCGATAAAACCTATCTTATTAATATGATTTAGAAGTATTGTTCACGAAAGCTTATAAATACACGATGATCAACTAACTTGATCATTGGCCCATTCCAACATCACATCGTGAAGACATTTGATTGCATTCAACACAATTATCCAGCGAGAAGATAATTGCTGGCCAATCCCATCAACAAAACAATTGAATAACTGATTGATGATTGAAATCTTCTTAGTTTCTGAACTAGCATCTGGCGAGCGACTACGTGCTGAAAACAAACTTCCAAACATTGTAGTTTTAGCATTGCTAACTTCAGACTTGTTTTTTGACTGACCAAGGTCATTTAAGTCATCATTTTCGAATTTCCGACGTGCTGACAACACGATATAATTAAAAAATTCACGAATTAAATTCAACTGAATTTGGACAAATCTAGCCCGTGATATTTTGTCAGATAGTTGTCGACTTCTAAAACCTACAGCATGAAGAAGTGCAATGAAATCATCGACACATTGGGGCCTAAAGAAAAGAAAATTTTAATAGCATAAGTTCTTTACACTACGAAAATTTTTGTATTTTTAGTATCAAAATAGATTAATTCAGTAATGAAGATGAACTAAGACAAGATAGAAGTTTTCTAAAGAAAACGTATATTTGATCAATAAGTAAATAAACTGTCAAACAACCACTTTAAAGTTTTTGAAAAGAAGTAGTATACACATTACAGAGAAAAGCCTTGATAGAACTACTTTGTTGTGAATACAAATGTAAAGATTAGAAGCTCAAGGTTGCCACTTGATGCAACAAAGTCAAAAGAAATGTACTTCTGAACACAATTTGTAAGACTTTATAAGCAGGGAAGATTATAATCACAAAACACTTCACACCAGACGTATAAAAATGAACACCAAAGATTTTAAGCAGTTAATGATAAAAATTAGTTTTAAGTCAAAAAAAATAGTGTTACTATTTACAAAACTAATAAAATATTTAAAATAATTGAAGCTTTATTGGTCAAAATATCGATCTGTATGTGTTAGTACTTTCCAGGACATTTTCCGGACAACGTGTCTACAGATCACTGACAAATCATATCAGTGCTGGATTTCATATAGTTGAATATAAATTGAAAAATTCTAAAATCACTGAAATTTAGCGGAGCTATGTTAGCTGTCTAAACAATTGACTCTATCATAGGCTGATGAGTAGGAATCTCGTTTCACCTGTTTCGTCTCTGATAACTAAGCAATATTGCTTACCACTGCATAATGAATGTACTTCGTACACCAGTGTTAGTCAATACTTGAACACTGGGTTAAACAATGGACGTCTTCGGAATCTTGAAGAATATATACTGAAACATAAAGGACTAAAGCTGTAGTTAAGTGTTTTACTTAGCAATCACGTAATATTTAAGCAACTGACTGACATGGTACCATAAAAATTTATACTTACCGCTTTTCAGTTTCGTCAACAACAGACCAAGATGAGAAATTTCCGAGGACAAGCTTTAATCTGTCAGAAGCTAAACACTGTTCTAGTAAAAGCCAACGTGAAAAAACTTTGGGATGTGAAAGCACGTCACTCGGTTTAGGATAATCGTTTGGATATGCTAGCTGAGTTAATTTCGCATCTGTCTGTAATATGACATCAATTAAGTGGCTGAAATTTTGTGCATTTTCTAGCAATTCACTACTGGAACTATTACCGGGGTTAGAATCCATAGGACAACTTTCTATTTCAGAATTAGAACGTCGCATTTGAAATTGACAACCAAATCGTACTGGCATAAAAGCAGATAGACCAAGGTCATAGTGTAGCTTGTCTAATAGCAATGTGACCAAACCGCGCATGAGCTGCAACTAAAGAAAACAGAGCAATGTCATCTCATTAAATTATAACTCTCAGTGCAGGAAAGCAAAAATCCTTAAGCTGATCTAGATACAAGTATAGCCTACCACTGAATTAGTGGACACAAAATTATAGACTTATGTACCAAATTGAGCTTTTCGTGGTACTTCAGTTGCACAATTAATACCATAATACTCACTTATGTCAACTCGTTGATAGTACTAATTTACGATGGGTGCTTTTTATTCAGCTAGTTCAGTTATTTTTATGATTTGTTGTGAGCAAGGTTTTGACTTGGGTGGCCTATGCTCCTCCATGAGGGGCAGAAGGAGTAAGTAAAATTAAGTAAGCAAAGTTTTTGACTAACGTTAGTGTGATAAACTTCGCGTACACTAATTTTTAAGTCGATATTAGTAGCCAAGTTGTGATGGCACATTCTACGGCTTTTTCGGTGTAGGATTTTGTACAAGTCCTGAGTATCAAGTGTGTGAAATAAACCATCAAGTTCTCAATCCACCTTTGTGTGCATTAAACGCGCAGTACTTAAACAACAAATTCTATATGAAAACTGAGTAGGTTATTGATGTACACGCTATTAAAGATCATAATATCCGTGAGGATTAGGTAGGGAATCTCAAATCTAAATTACTCGTCAGCAAGACTTTCAGAATGCTACTTAAAATTCGATAGGTAACATATTCGAACGCCACTTGAACAGTAGCACTAGGTCTTACAAATAGTGTAGCCCGAAGCCGAGTACATAAACATGTACTCTCCATATGAGTTATATTGATAATGATTGATAAAATTCATTCCCGATGCACTTTTGACGCGAAGTAGTGTTGAACAATCTGATATACACTAATTTCTAGAACGTACAGCCTAACTTGACAACCATGTTGCTGTAATACAGTTTACATCATGTACAAAAAACACACGTAGAGCAGTGCCTTGCTGGATAAGGCGTTTGACTTTCTGTCACTAGATCTTAGGTTCGAATCCCGCTCCAACTATGATTTGGAAAGCCGACCAGTATCACTAGATCTACACTTACAGTATGACTCTTCGAAGTACCTAAACAATAAGTTATTTTGCTTTCACTGTAAAAGACAATTATCAAGCCTTAGAAATGATCTATTCCATCAAATCCATATAACCAGATACGGCTTGGAGTTTACAATAAAACCTGAATGAAATTATAAATTCAGATTATAAACTTTCTTGTAAAGAAACCCTACAGTTGATTACGAGAAAAACTAACACACACTAATGATGTTAATCTGTACACATATAGTGATTATAATAAAGTGGAAACACTTTAGAGATATATGTTTATTTCACACTAAATTATGAATATACTAATGGTTGTCGAAAACAATACCAAATTAACGACTGTGTAAAAGAAACTGAAGTCTGACTAAATATACAATACATTACCGCGATTGCGATCAGATTTCAAATGCAATAGAAGAAGTAATAATTATGATTGTCGATTTCATTTTAAAACTCACTCGGACGCTAACAGGAGTATTGTCTTTGTCAGAGATAAAATCACGATCGACCACTGTAACAAAATAATCATTTGTTCGGATCCACTGAAGAACTTGTGACATGTACCATTCAGGCTAAATAAAAGTTTGTGGTTAAATATGTATTTGTAAATGTACCATATCGATCCTGTTTGTCTTCTGCGAGCCAAAAAAGTGATAACGAAAACGTTTCTCCATAGGAGCCAGAATAATATGCATTGGAAAGCATATATCTACTAGTAACGGTTTCGATATTAAAATATTTAGATGACTGATAAAAACGAGTTAAAAGGATATGGCTTAATACTTGTGTAAATTATGAAAACAGAAGGAAATAAGATAGTAGATTAATGACTGATGAGTACGTCACACATACTGCTTATTACTGTATTACACAGCAGCGTACAGTCGTGACAAAGAAAAATCATACAAATTAAACCACAATGAAGGGCACTAAGGTCATTCTCAAAAGAACTTTTTAGTCAAGGATGATCCTTTGGCAATAATGAAGTGTAGTAGGAAACTAAAGGATGGACACTAGCTTCTATTCTGAGCCATACCTAATAACGTCTTAAGTTACCTCTAAGGCTCCAGCCGAGTCGTGATGGACCAACAGATGCTAGTCCCATGCAACCACCTTTTATCCTACGGGGGTGCGTCATAAACTGGCCAACTCTCTACATTTTATGTTCAGTTCAAAAGTCGCCAAATAATAAGCGATGTAGTTGTTAGGATGACATTAGCAAAATATAACCACCCCATGAAAGTTGGTGTCCCGAGATGATGGCATCAACCGAATCACCGTCGTTGCGCCAAACACAATGCCGAACGTGATTTTGTCACGGAATATCAGTAATCTTTCAAAAACAACGATTATAGAAAATAAGGGGTCGATGTACATCTTTAGATCGGAAGGTACAGGTTTTACAAACATAGAGCAGAACTCTCACTGATGCGTTGTAAACTTCACCTTTAACAGACAGACTAATGGATAACAACGTGGAGCAAAGAGATTATTTTCTTCATTAGTAATTATCATCATATTTACGTGTAGTTATAATCAAACTGCTACACAGTTTGGTCTTTCGGTATTTTTGCTTGTTAATGAAAGTTCAAAACAAATCAAAAGGCCTTCAAATAAGTAGCTTTCATTTGAACCTTGAATAAGTTGTCTTCAATGCAACTGATGACTAGCATAAATGATTCATTTAAAATTGCTTTTTTTAACTCATGTTACATAGTTTTGGCTTAATGTTAATAGTCTGTTCATGAAAGGATACGAAATATCGAATGTAGAAAGAGCTTGAAAGTCATTTGAGAATAATTGCAAATCATCATCACACCACGTTTGTAATCCTCTTTCCTCAAGAACTTCAGATATAATAACAGGAAAATTTAGTTTCTTTAATAAGCACTCAAAATCCCTAGAAATAGCCTTTAATTTAGAAATTCTTACGTCATTAAATATGACAAGGAATCTAAACATGTTTCATGCTGTTGAGATTGTTCCAAAATAGAGGGCAAAATGTCCGGATCAGTCGATAACTGAGTATTAAGGAAGGAAAAATATTGTTTAATTGACCCAATTAGAGTGTCTTTGTCATTAATTATCCTAGCAGATAATACACCAGACCTTACAGATAATATATAGATGAAGTGAGATTACTCAAGAAATGACAAGTGTTCAGCGAATTCCAAGATCCTCAATTGCTTTGTTAAGGCTTCACATTCTTGTATTACTGGATATGCTACATCGTGCAAAGGGGATACTTTAGGAAGTAGGCCCATCATCTGTTCTTGATTTTTTGATACTCCCTCAAACAACTTTTCCATACGAACTTTTAGATCTTCAGACGCATGACAAAAATGAGAGATCTCAC
>NC_031502.1:30189089-30261675 GCF_000237925.1 Schistosoma mansoni | reverse complement strand
CATCAGCAAAATTCACGAATAAGTCGCATAAAATATAAACACTGATTATCCAATAAAAATTGATATTAGTTTCCTAAATATTGTTTTTTTTACGAAAGTCACGAAGTAATGTGCAATGGATAAACAGAATAGAACAACACATGGTAATTAATATCGATATACAACATAAAATACTTATGGTGAATAAAAAAATGTCGATAATCAAACCAACATTCGAAAATGTGTGTAACAAACGTGGGCATAAAGAAGGTCAATGTCCTCCAAATCGTACGTCCCAGCCTAAGCAGAAGCACAAACGTCCTCGACACATGAAGTCAGCCGAATCTAAATCACTTTCTCTGGTAGCAGCCTTTCAAACAGACTATGACATTCGGAGAAAGTATGTTACGATCCAGATTAATGGTATAGCGGTTCGTCTTCAAATTGACACAGCATCCGATATTACTCTAGTGTCTAGAGAGACTTATAACTTGCTGGGAAAACCGCCAATGAAGCCATCCAAGAAAACGGCTAAAAACGTATCTGGAGGTGTACTGAAGCTAGTTGGTGAATTACAATGTGAAGTTTCCTTCAATGGAAATAGCTGTAAAGGAGTATGCTATCTAACAGAACGACCAAACCTTGATCTACTTGGTCTAGATATGTTAGAAAAGCTTGGATTAATGGATATACCCATCAACAGCGTGTGTAACGTGTCGTGTCCATCATTAGACACCACTTCATATTCAAAAAAGACAGGTAAAAAGGTTCCAGAAATACGGAGTGTAGCAGCAGCGGCAATTCGAAACACTCCAGTGTCGTCAGATGAAGTCAGAAGAGACTTTTCAGCATTTTGTCAGCAGAACGGAATCAGGCACATCCGAACACCTCCATTCCATCCGCAATCGAATGGCCAGGTAGAACGTTTTGTTGGTACGTTCAAAAATGCTCTAAAAAAATCAAGAGGGGAGGGTACCACCGAAGAGATCTTAGAGAGGTTCTTGTTTATCTACCGTTCGACACCGAACCCTCAGACAACAAATGGAGTCTCCCCAGCGGAAGCGTTACTTGGCAGAAAAATACGTACACATTTTGACAGCATTCGTCCGACTCCAGCTCTTAAGCCGCAACGAAACGTGATGATGGAGAAACAGTACAATAGTCATCATGGGGCACAAAAACGATTGTTCACGGCGGGTCAAAAGGTACTTGCTATGGACTATCGAGGAAAACATCCTACATGGATAGCTGGTCGGATCGTGCAAAAGAAAGGAAATGTGGTTTACGAGGTGTCCGTTGGTTCAGAAATCTGGGTGCGTCATGCTAACCAACTGAAATCAACCTCGATCTCCAACAACGAAACGCAGCATAGATTACCTCTTGATGTTCTGCTAGACACCTTTGAGTTCAAAACACCTGAAACAGACAGGACAGTCAAGGTGCAAACGAAGGATGATACAACGTCCTTATTACCTAGAAGGTGGACTAACCGGAAGCACAAACCAGTTGGACCCTAGCACCAGATCCTACGAATCTGCTCAAGGGGGAGGTGTTAGTGGGATATAGATTGGATTAAGCATGTTTTATGCATGATGGTGTTGCTGCGCGCTGATTGGTTAATTTTAAACCGATCAGCCCGGGTATATTATTGCAGAAAAATCTATAAGCTTCTTATGTATATATTATAAATATATGAACATTATTTAAACTATTGATTGCTGTTCACTGATCATTATTATTTTGAATACAATTTGATTCCTTTTCAACGTGTTCTGATTTTGGGGTCTTGTCGAGTGTCATCGTATAAGAAAACTAAGCAATAGGAATAGCTGGGTCGTTTATATAGCAAAAATACAAATTATAACACTGAGTGAAGACGTATTTTTGAAACGGGCGAGATAACAACCCAACCGTTGCTGCTACCTTGAAGTGGTGGTCGGGCTTCCTTATTGTGATGAAATAATCCAGCTATATTGGCTGGAACAATCGTTCCTTAAGGTCCTACCATGCCAGGCAGGTCGGTTGAAGAGTGGTAGGACTAAAAGCAGCAAACCCAAGGTCCGAAGGCGAGATTGTACTGCACATTGTGCAGAGGTGTGACGGCAGAAAGGTGTCTCCCTCAGACAATCAGTATAACAGCGATCGTGCCTTCTCACAAAGAGTGGTGGGATTGGAAAAGGTTGACCTTAAAAACACACATCTCACCTTATCTTACGGATTTTCGTCTCCGGAAGTAGGGTCCCAACAAGTACGGAACTAACACGAAAATTACCCACAAAAAGGTTATGTGTGGCCGATTTCAAGCAGTTGTCCCTTGGGCACTGAGGTCACGCTCTCCGGTCATTAGGACTACCTCGAACCCAATTTCCTTTTCAGGTACCACCAGAAGAACCCTTCCATATTGTGGGCAACAGAGAAGTGACAACCGCCTCTATACCTCTAACAGCACTCAAGATTACTGTATTCATAATCAATCTCCTTCTTCGATTTCTATTATTCCTTAAACTTTCTCCTCAAGCATCACCATGGCCAACGATTCTAGTGCGCAAAACACTCCCAGGTCTACCGAAACCTCGCTCCAAACTACACATTGGAGCCTTCAACGTACGCACCCCAAGTCAAATCGACCAGCAGGTCTCCTTGGTTAGGACCCTAGAATCTCGTACCATTGATATATGCTGTGTCTCTGAAACACGCATACAAAATCCTAGTGTGGTCATTCACTTGACCTCGTCTCGCCAAAACGAGGAGCCAGAGAGATACAACCTCCGTTCATCTGGGGACCCAATGACTAGTTTTCGTAGACTGGCAGGTGTAGGCATAGCACTAAGTACGAGGGCATTACAAGCACCATTGTAATGGATCTATGTCAACAATCGTCTGTGTGCTGTTCGGCTGAACGGCGTAGTAAGAACTCGGAATTACAGAGAAATACGTCGTTGTCTTTTCGTCATGTCTGCCTACGCTCCCACTGACTGCAGCCCGGATGAAGTAAAAGATGACCTTCATAGAAAGCTTTCTGAACTTCTTCAGGAAGCTAAACACTTTAATATTCAAGTAGGTAACTTGAACCAAACAGAGACATTTAATTGAGTGTTTTGGTATTCCGGCTCAGAGAACAGATAATGGTGACCGTCTGCTGCAACTGTGCTCAGAAAATCGTTTATTTCTAACAAACACTAATTTTAAGCATGAGGAGAGACATCGTCCAACATGGCGACCACCTGCACCAAACCAATGATGGACTCAAATAGACCATATTGCCATCAGTCATCATTCGAGAGGCTCGACAAAAAACTGCCGCTCATTCTAGATAACTTGTTTGGACTCCGATCATGCTGTAACACGAGCACTCATTTGCTTGCGCCTCACTCGACGCAAGAAAACCGCATTAAGAAGACCCATTAGAGTTGAACTCAGTGACGAGAAAACCAAAAATAGATTCCAGAAACAACTGACGTCACACTTCAGCAGTTCTGTAAACGAGGCTGACCCAGATGTTGCTTGGAAAGATGTGCAAATAGCTGTGGAGACAGCAATGACATCTATTAGTGATTTAAACCAAATAGTCACGAAAAACCAGTGGATTTCGGCCAAGTCTAGTGCACAAATAGACTCTCGTAAACTCGTCCCATCATGTTCCGAACATGAAGAGTGAAAACAAATCAGATCTCGACTATCCAAAAATCTAAGGAACGATCGTGAGCATTGGTGGGCGACGAAAGCGAAAGATGGAAAAGACAGTGGCTGTAGGCAACACGAGACAGCTTTTCAGACTAATAAAAAAAACTCGAATTAAGAAGTCAAGTATGAGACGATATCGGAAAAAGACACCTATCTGCTCTTAGTCCAGGCGTTTAGAACGATGGGCGGAACACTTTAAGGAGCAGTCCAGCTGGCCTTTAGCTACTCTACAAATACCCACCATTTCCAAATAGCCTGAATGGAACATTGAAGTAGGTCCCCCGACTCTAGTTGGAGTCCAAGAAGCCATAGCTAATCTGGAACGAGGAAGAGCAGCTGGTCCAGATGGATTGGCTCCAGAGGTCGTTAAGAATGGTGGTCCAGTTTTAACGATTAGGTTTATTGATGTTTTAGCTGAAATCTGGGAACTGAACGTAATCCCATCAGACTGGTCGCAATCACTGATCGTCCCAATAAATAATAAGGGATCTAAATCATCCTGTGATAACCATAGAGGGATTAGTCTGACTAACATAGTATCTAAAATACTAGCCTCAATAATTATCGGGCGCCTAACTAAGACTCGTGAACTGCAAACACGAGAAATCAGGCTGGCTTCAGACCTGGTCGTGGCTGTATCGACCACATATTCACTATTCGTCAGGTTTTGGAACACAGGCATGTTTATCGGCGTCCAACAATGATGGTTTTTCTCGACTTAAAAACAGCATTTGACTCTGTAGACCGAGAGGTTCTGTGGCAGTGTTTGTTATTGAAAGGCGTACCTCAGAAGTACATAAACGTTGTGAAGGTTCTTTACTCGAACACTAGCAGCCGAGTCATAGCTTATGGAGAACTGTCATCCGATTTCGCAACCTCAGGTGGTATCCGGAAAGACTCTCCACTATAGATAGGCTGGCACTTCAGGATAAACTGGCCCGACTTTAAAACTAGGAGGGCAACAATGGGCTAACTTTCAACAGCATGGCGCAGGCTACGCACACAACCTAAGCAATTTTCTATCACGTTTTTTTAGTAAAAGATAATTTAGGCATACCTTGATCCCTATTATTTAAAATCATATGCTATGATAAAAGCGCTTTTTGAATCAACCTTTTACTAGTAACTACGACAAGCATTTTGAACATTTTAATAGTACGATTCTTCATTTGATTTTAAATAGCTGTATTCGAACTCACTTAGAGTATTAAAAAGTGCTTCATCCCTTATTCCAAAAGGATAAGAATACTTTGGATCATATACAAAGACTAGCTGAGAAATCATTTTGTGATCTTAAGTTCAAATCCCACAACGAAAGCCTGAAAACACCGATTTGGTACCCTTCAAAATATAGAAGACTTGATGATGATCTAACAATGACCCAAAATATCTCAAACACCATTGAGTATCCACTGAAATATTTACTTAAATCCAATCAAAACACATATTGGGACGGACCAAAAAGAGCTAGATACTCTACATAGTAGGTCGAACGGACTGAAGCCGTACCTTCCACTCTTTATGAAAAGCGAAATTTCAAAATCCCCTACGGACAAACTTACGTCGCCTATGGCAAAGGCGAGACATCTGTCTATCAATTAAAGGACGTGTATACTGCACAGCGGTTCGTTTCGTTCTATTTTACGGCTGTAAAACGTGGTCATTAAGGGTGCGAGATAATCGCAAGTCACCAGTATTTGATCACAAATGTCCTAGAAACATTGTCAACATCTGGGATAACTGGGTAAGTAATAGTGAGGTTAGACGCAGGATATTAGGGAATGGTGGTAAATCAGTTGATGAGGTTGTGAGTCTTCATCGACTGAAATGGTTGAGCCATGTGTTACGTATGCCTGAACATCGATTAGCACGATGCGTAATACTGACTAGTGTTGGGGATGGTCCGAAGAAAGTTAGGAGCGGCAAACCAAAACGTGGCATTAGTCCTTGAAGTTACTAACTTTTGGTTTGAACCATGTTGGTAGATGCAGATTTTTGATTGGGGTCCACATGACTATCGTAACCAATGGTTGGAGACTCTGGGTAACATGGCTGAGAATCAATCACAGGTGTAGGTATATACGCATTTTGTCTTCCCTTAAACCGTGAGACTGAAGTTACTCTATACCTTCCTACGAACTAATTCTTTCTTCCCGTATTATATTTTTATACACAATCTTTATTTTATTTATTGCTACCATTGAAGCAACTACTTCTATGAATTTGGTGATCATCTTGTTGTGCTAATGAGGTATGGCAACTTGGACCGATGCATATATGTGCCTGGTCCAACATTGTAGCTGACTGAAAGATAACTGAATAATAGTTGGATTTTCCACAGCACAACATTAAATGTAGACGCAATTAGAAGTATGGAGTCGATAGTTGTCTTTTCTCAACTGCATAAGCTTGATTCGGGTTTTTCGATGACAACTACTCCAGGAAAGAGCGCATGGAACTTAAAGCGAGGAGGGTGAAAGAGAACAAAAATAGTGAGTCA
This sequence comes from Schistosoma mansoni, assembly GCF_000237925.1. Classification (NCBI taxonomy): domain Eukaryota; kingdom Metazoa; phylum Platyhelminthes; class Trematoda; order Strigeidida; family Schistosomatidae; genus Schistosoma; species Schistosoma mansoni. The sequence continues at coordinate 30,255,512 of NC_031502.1, read as the reverse complement.
CCGAGCCAGAAAGAGCACAAAAAGCACTTACATTTAGCACGGGGAACAACGGACAACGATCAAGAATAACACGACTTTAAGATAAATACAAGCCCGTGACCAAACCTAGAAGCAGGTGTTTAACCCGCTGAAAACTGAATGGTTCGCTAGGCTTCCCAAGGTCAAGGGCGAATAACGTGGATTGACCACACGTTTACATGGCTTGACCTACATCATAGTGGTCAAACTTTGTGTTGTTTTTATCTTCGTAATAAACCTAAAATATTTTTGATGAGATTTTGTCGGCTATCTAATAGCATTAAGGGGACAGACTAACCCGGAACTAGGTTAGAGTTAAGTTAGGGTAGGAGGCTATAGCCTAGTTCAAACATAACTTGAGACCTTACAAAAAACAGTTTAACTAACTGATCATGAAGTTAGTTCCATTTGTGTTTGAATAAGGTTGGTACGACAACTGAAGCAGAATAATGAATTTATTCAGCTTCATATGCAACATAGACGTATGCCAAGCAATAGCATCATTCCACGTGGACTCCTGCATAGCAAACTTTACACCGTTGAACATTGCATGTAATTACTGAATCTGTCATTTCCACTCATATTAACTACAGTGTCCTTCAGTAAGTGCTATTATTCTCTGCTCATTAGTGTCTAACTTTGCAAATTACTGCTTGTGTATGGTGTTGTACTGTACCATGTGATATTATTCAATTTCAGCCAACTAACTGGTACAAATAATTAATTAGCCGTGCTTAATATAACCTATCGTGATACATCAGAAAGCGTAATCATGTAAATGCTTAGGTGTAAAATGTTAAATAATTTCAACTACGTGTAAAAGGAGCTCAATTCAAAGTAAACACACATTTTCCTGGAAATTTTTCGCTTATTAAAGACAGAACTCGGCCAGTTGTAGGTCTTAGACTCATTTTTCTATTTTTTCTTTATTTCTGATGCCATTTTTACCACGAACCATGTTCTACTCTCTTTTCTCAACCAACCACTGCTCAGTCAATTTCTAACTTCTGAGACCCTTCTTATTAAACAATACTAACGTAAAAAGAAAACTTGTGGTGAGTTCGAGCCACACAGTTTCAACGCTCTTAAGTCTCTTTGGAACTGTTGCTTCTGAAAATGCCACGTGTTTGGTCTGGAATTTCTTGGATCTGTGCTAACTTAGTGTTCAGTAATATTCAAATCCTATAACCAACTCAGTAATAAGTTGTAATTTGCCTGGAGTCTCTCGAACTTACACGGTATGGAATGATTAACCACTTCATATCCACTCCAGTATATAAAAACAGAGCGAACCAGGCCAGTTTCATAACCGCTTTAAATGATGTACCATGTCTGCTGTACCTAATGGCGTTCGGGTATTAGTTTCACTTAGACTAGTCACATTTAGTTTCATAAAAGCACTATACATTATGATGAAGATAATTTGTATTGAAGAGATTAATTGAGTATAATTCTGTTATAACAAAGCAGATTGTATCCACACAAAAGCGCACCGTCCAGATATTTTCTATACTCTACGCCGTAATACCGTATCGGAGGTTTAACCATATTCCTCGGGTGTTTACATTTATTTAGTCACTAGATGTGCCATCCGAACTGGGTTGAATGTTTTATGACCTTCCTATATGCCCTGTTTTATCTGACGTTAATTATGTCATATGCGCTTCCATTCTAACATGGTTACTGACAATTTATACATTATTCACCCTGTATATGGACTGACTCGCAAATTATTCATTTGGAAGGCGCGTTTGCTTTATTTGTTTCTCGTCTGTTATTGTCAGTTTCCACCAAAGGATGCTTGAAATTCATGTATTCAAAAACACACCCTTGGCTTATCTTATGCCATTATTTACCAGCACAGATAAATTAACGAACATGTGTTATTTTAAGTAAGGGATGAGCACTAAAACTGTCCGTAATACACACAAAGATTGATGTTAAGAGCTAATTTTCTCCCACGAAGCCTTTGTAAAATGACCTTTGTTATGTGTGCGGTCTCTTAATCTTTAGTCACCAACCCTCCATTTCCAGTATGTACCCCATATTTTTGTGATTAGCTAGTTTGAGTAAATTTAATTTTTGGATTTCCATCTGCGTGTTAAAGAATAATCTTGGGTCTTTGATAGTGTTTAGTGTCAATAATGTAGTCACACAGTCACCTGTGACGATAAACAAACCAAAGTTAATGACGCTGTGGACATTTGAGACCGTTGGTGAACTTGTGTTGACAATGGGATAATGTTGAATTATAACCACAAGTCGTCTTGAGAACTAAAGATACATTACCTTGAACTATCACTCTGGCCGTTGATTTGAAACGGTCAACAAAGAAACTTTGACGAAACCCGTACGGCTAAACCATGCAGACATGGACGCTGCAAATCTCTTCTGTTGATTCTAAATATATTACCCTAGCACCATTATGAATGGGTTCAAAAGTTCTTACAACACGATGGAGCTGACTGCCATGATAGAACGAATTCTATACAGACAACGATGTGACTTCGATGTGACACTATATATATCAGAGGGTCCGCAATATTGGATCATATCTGACATTCTAGTACGATAGATAAGTGAGCTTATGTGGATTTTGGGCCTTAATTCCACAGCCTGTCCGTTCTTATGGACACCATCACCTAAATACGATGGTGCAGTTGTCGCAGATGAAAACCGGCACATCTCATGCAAAATGAACCTCCCCGAATGTTAGCTTAAAAGTAATTGCTTTCATCTATCTCCGTTTCCATTGATATCTAACGCTTCTTCTGAGACTGTAGGTAAAACAGAGAGTAAGTAGCAGCCAAAACTAGAAATCGATCAGGAAAGAAATGTTTCGAGGAAGACTCATCACAGTGTAAAGCAAAACGACAATGTCACGTGGAAATGTGAACACATAGGGATTTCCACTAATGAGTATATACATTCGTATGGCTAGATCGTACTGAGTTCTGTCATATCTATAGTAATTTTATTGGTAAGTCCCTTGTTGGGAACTCTGAAGGCTAGCATGTATTTTTACCTTAATATTAGACCTAACGTTTTTATGTATCTTTTTCTTTGCATGCTTTATATCCTCAGGTTCGCTTGTAGACTCGTGTGGCAGAATACACTCCAGATTAGCTGCAGATATACAGCAATAGACAAACGGACATCGGTTTGGCTTACTCAAGATTCCTGGTAGAATGGAAGCTGATGTTAGGTTCATTTTGTCTGAACTCCTTTATGATATAACTCCTACTTTTTAAATAGAATTCGCGAATCACAGATCTTAGCCACTCACTACCGATCCCACGTCCAAAATAAGTGTTAAGTCGGTTTCCAGAGAACTCCAACAGAGCCTCCAGAGGCTCAAAAAGAGACCCAACCAATCAGAGTACGACAGAACATTCTGGAGTTCCAACGTGGCATGCTACCATTGGTCAGTAGCAATATATGTCGTTAAGTGGATTGGCTGAATTATGATGTTGATTTAACTTAAGCAAACATCTATAAATACCTACGATTTTCTGTACAGAATGAACCTTGCAGTAAAGCGTTTTCTCTGTTACTCGTGTCTTCTCTCTGGTCTTCAAGTCGCTGAGTAGTGCTTGCCCTGGGGTTATCCGAATAGCTTAGGATCTGAATAAAGCGTTCAACCTAAAAGACGTATCAACTGGCGACGGGGTTTAGCTCATCAAGATGTCATTTACCTTTGAACAACTTGAAGCTTTGCTGGATCGTCAGGAGAAACGATTTGAGCAGTTCCAGGTTCGTATCATAGAGACTTTAACACAGAAATTGAACCTAAGTCAAACTGGTGCTACAGATGATGCTTCCAAATCTAATGTCGACCATATTATTAATTCTATCCATGAATTTAATTTCAATGGTTCGGCTGGTATTACTTTCGAAAACTAGTTCAAGAAATACGAAGATTTGTTCAAGGTCGACCTCAGAAAACTTGATGACGCCGCCAAGGTCAGAATACTCTTAAGAAAACTTGGCACAGTTGAACATGAACGCTACAGTAATTTCATTCTTCCAAAGAACCCAAGAGATTTTACTTTTGATGAAACCATTGAGATTTCGTCACGAATCTTTGCTGAACAGTCATCCTTATTCAACATTCGTTATCAATGTCTGAAGATAACAAAAGCAGCTGATGATGACTGGGTGAAGCATGCAGGTTTAGTAAATCGTGAGTGTGAACGTTTCAAATTATCAACTGTGACAGAAGATCAGTTTAAATGTCTCGTATTCGTGTGTAGCCTTCAATCTTCCGAAGATGCTGATATCAGAACCAGAATTTTGAGTAAAATTGAACAGTGTCCAAACATAACACTATAAGAAGTTACTACCGAGTGCCAAAGGTTAGTGAACTTGAAGCATGATACCTCAATGGTAGAAAACGGTAACTGTTCCCATAATGTCCATGCAGTCAAGAGAAAATCCTTGCAAGGTTCCAGCACATGTAACGGCGACAAACCATCATCTCCATGCTGGGCATGTGGAGGCTGGCACTATAAGAGTTTTTGCCCGTATAAAGAACATTGTTGTAGTAAGTGTCATCGAAAGGGCCATATAGAAACCAGATGCAGGAAAAGAAACTATAAACGACATTTCGCAAAACCTTACTTCAAGAAATACAGGCCTGTGGCATTAACGAAAAGAATATTGGTATCGCATAACAAAGCTCGAAGGTGCCAACAAAGAAAGTACGTGACCTTGAATATTAATAAACACCGTAGTCGACTTCAGCTTGATACAGCTTCTGACATTACTTTAATGAGCCCAGAAACTTGAAGGAAGATTGGGCGACCCACAGTGCATCGAACAACACGACTAGCACACAGTGCATCCGGCGGAAAATTAAATATTGTTGGAGAAATACCTTGCATTGTGTCTAAAGGGGCGGTTACGACAAATGCAACCATATACCTTACGAAGAACCCAGGACTCGACTTATTGGGTCTAGATGTGATAAAAACACTCAAGCTAGCAGAACATTCAATTAATAGCATCTGCAGACGAGTTACTTCTGATAACTCCTTAGAGAGTAGCCAGAAAAATACTGTGTTGCAAAGACATCACAACGCGTTTAAAGAAGGATTAGGATAATGCACGAAGGCTAAAGCAGTGCTAACTTTAAAACCTGCAGTTACTCCCATTTTTCGGCCTAAAAGACCTGTACCCTATGCTGCCCTCCCAGTGGTTGAACAGGAGATAGAACGACTTCATAAATTGAGTGTCATTGAGCCAGTGAATTTCTCAGAATGGGCTGCACCTATAGTGGTAGTAAAGAAGACTAATGGTAGCATCCGTTTATGTGCCGATTACTCAACCGGGCTAGACGAAGCCCTAGAAACTCATCAGTATCCACTACCCCTACCTGAAGATCTTTTTGCTAAGCTGAATGGTGGTAAGCTCTTTGCAAAGTTAGATTTATCGGAAGCTTATTTACAAATTCCGGTTGCTGATGAATGTAAAAATCTGCTCACCATAAACACACACAAGGGCCTTTTTAGGTATAATCGACTACCTTTTGGAGTCAAGACGGCCCCATCTATATTTCAGCAAGTGATGGATACTATGCTACAGGATGTTCCAGGCGCTGCAGCCTATCTGGATGATATAATAATTGTGGGAGTAGATAAAACAGACTTAGAAAAGAAGCTCGACCAGGTGCTGTCGCGAATAGCCGAATATGGATTTCGACTGCGTGCAGAGAAATGTAACTTTTGTATGAAAAAGGCAAGCTACCTCGGATTTATAATAGACAAAGATGGCAGAAGACCAGATCCAGAGAATACTCAGGCAGTAAAAACTATGCCTGGACCAACGGACGTCCCTACACTACGATCCTTTCTGGGACTAGTTAGTCATTATGGAGCTTTTATTCCTAACCTTCATCATCTGCGTGCCCCCTTAAATAACCTTCTGGAGAAGAATGTGAAGTGGGATTGGTCTGCGAATTGTCAAGCCACTTTCGAGGAAATCAAGAAAATACTAGTCTCGGATCTGCTCCTCACCCATTATGACCCAACCTTACCCATTGTAGTAGCATCAGATGCTTCAAACCATGGCATTGGAGCAGTTATTTCTCATATAATGCCAGACGGATCTGAAAAAGCCATATCGCATGCAGCTAGATCATTAACTACAGCAGAACGTAGCTACAGTCAGATCGAAAAGGAAGCATTGTCGATTATCTTTGCAATAAAAAAGTTCCACAAGATGTTATTTGGACGCCAGTTCACCCTACTAACTGACCATAAACCATTATTAGCCATTTTTGGGTCGAAGAAAGGTATCCCGGTATATACAGCAAACAGACTGCAACGGTGGGGAACTACACTCTTAGGTTATGACTTTAAGATCAAGTACCAGTCCACTACTGATTTCGGACAAGCAGACGCTTTGTCTAGACTGATTGGTTCGCGAGTAAAACATGAAGAAGATACATTGGTGGCAGCAATTGAGACGGAAGCAGAAGTACATCGAGTTTTGGAAGACGCAGTCGATGGTTTACCAGTCACTTTCAAAGCTATCAAAGAAGCCACGGTAGACGACGAGACATTAAGAGAAGTTAGTGGTTATCTCCTAACCAGGTGGCCGAACCGTCGTTTTCAAGGAGAGATGCTACAATATTTCCGCCAGCGAGACTCACTCATGATGGTCGACTCATGTATTATGTTTGGTGACAGAATTGTTGTTCCAAAAACATTACGCCACAGGGTTCTGAAACAATTCCACAGCGGCCATCCCGGGATCAATAAGATGAAAGCGTTGGCTCGAAGCTATGCTTACTGGCCTACAATGGATCAAGATATCGAAATCAGATGCCGTAATTGCTCGTCGTGCCTGCAAGCAGCTAGAAATCCAAAGAAGTGTGAACCACAACAATAGGAAAAACCTAATAGTCCATGGGAGAGGCTGCACGCCGATTTCGCTGGCCCAATAAGAGGAAGAATGTTTCTCGTCATGGTGGATGCACTCACAAAATGGCCACAAATCTATGCCATGGCAACTTGTACAGCCAGTGAAACGATCAGCAAGTTATCCGAACTGTTTAGTTGCTTTGGAGTTCCTGAGACTTTAGTGACCGATAATGGATCACAATTCACTGCAGAATCATTCAAGCACTTCTGCAACATTAATGGAATTGTACATATACGCTCTCCACCCTATCACCCTCAATCAAATGGTCAGGCTGAGCGTTTCGTCGACACATTCAAAAGAGCACTACTGAAAGGGGATGGCGAGGGGACAAGCCAGGTAATTACGAAATTTCTAACAGCGTATAGAACTACGCCTAACCATATCGTCCCAGATGGAAAATCCCCTGCTGAAGCGATGTTCGGGAGAAAAATTCGAACTGTGTTTGACGCCATGTTGCCACCTAAACCAATGGTTGGACGCAGACAAAATCAGAATATCCGGAGTTTTAACGTCGGTGATAAAGTGCTCGTCAAGTCATACAGCGGAAAAAAGCGTTGGGAATCTGGAGTCATTGAAAAGAGAATGGGAAATGTTCTATACAAGGTGCGTGGGACTTTCGAAACGTGGATCAGATACATTAATCAAATACACAGTAAAAAGGATTCTAGACACCGCTGATAGTCAAATGAGGCTTCCGCTAGAAATAGTTACAGATACTCCAGTGGCAAGAACCCCAACAGACACCCATAGACATGAGATACCAAGGAAGTCTGAACGCCGCAGAAAACCTGTTTCCAAGCTGCAAGTAGACCCAAAGAAAAAATCTTATTCGGGGGAGGTGTTAAGTCGGTTTCCAGAGAACTCCAACAGAGCCTCCAGAGGCTCAAAAAGAGACCCAACCAATCAGAGTACGACAGAACATTCTGGAGTTCCAACGTGGCATGCTACCATTGGTCAGTAGCAATATATGTCGTTAAGTGGATTGGCTGAATTATGATGTTGATTTAACTTAAGCAAACATCTATAAATACCTACGATTTTCTGTACAGAATGAACCTTGCAGTAAAGCGTTTTCTCTGTTACTCGTGTCTTCTCTCTGGTCTTCAAGTCGCTGAGTAGTGCTTGCCCTGGGGTTATCCGAATAGCTTAGGATCTGAATAAAGCGTTCAACCTAAAAGACGTATCAATAAGCCAGTTCGTAAACGTCGTGGTACGTCTTAGTCTTTTGAGTGGCTTCAACCGTTCTTTGCAGTTTCTTTCAGAAGGAAAGGACTGCACTCTATTGACATGTGGTAGATGTTCACAGAGATAGGTGAAGAGGAACTTACAAGGTGATCCTGTAATGAACTAGAACATAGGTGGGGACAACCAATTGTATTTTATCACGAAGTTCCAGAATTGTTTGGTAAAATGGGAGAACCATACGTTCAATCATTCATTTGCAAAATACACTTTAACTGTCTCGGAATTTGTTGTTGCTTCGTTTCCACATCAACTTCCTGTTCCCGTTCTCTCCTATTAGATCTTCCCAACCTTCTGCCGCCAAGTTTACCGCTTTCGATCGCTGTTGTATACTACTTATATCTATCAACATAAGTAGCATACACCACTATTCTATGCCACCTAGCCATTCAGTTCCGTTTGTTCTATCGACTACATGGTTGATTCCATTGTGATGGTGAACTATTGACCTATGTTATGTTCTCATGACATGACCAAGGCTTTCTCGCTGCCTCAGTTCACCTATTTTCAGCCAATGGATAGTCACTTACGGGCGACTTATCTAGTATCTGTTACCTTTCAATACTTTTTTTCAGCTTAATATCCTTAGCATCCTTCTGAATTTGTTTCACCGAATCGTAATGCCTGTGAGTTACAAACATTGAAGTAAGTTACAGATGGAGAGTTAAGGATCGAATAGCCAAGTAGGGTTTTTCTTTGTTCACAAAATCGTTCTTACCAGTGATATCTCTTCTGGCTCAATACCGACACATTTGGCATATACAAACGAAGTTTTACGTTAATTTCGTTATGTTTCTCTGTTTTGGGCTTGATGCCTTAGAAGATTGTAGCCCGTATACCATCACAAATTGTAGTTTCGGATATGTCCATTTGGACTCAAACTACAAAATCTCAACTTATCAGTCAAAGACGAACTACCAGTCATTATTTCGTTTTACCATATACATCGCTAACCTCACCGAAGATGTTTACAACTCCTAGTAAAGGGTACCTGTTTCAGGGCATCATGAAGAGTACAACAACAAACAGCACGAGTGAAGGTTCGTGGCATGTTAGTGAACAGTAATATAGAACATTTAACTAATTCACTGTCCCACTGCAATAGACCCTTGAATCTGTAATATTATGGTCTATTCCGGTATTAATACATTTATCTTTGCTACTATAATGATAAACTGAGTCGCAAAGTTGTAGTTTTGTCATGATGTGATTGACTAAACTATAAGATATTACGTGGGAGTCATATTCTGGTCTACACTGACTCATGTTATGTGACGAGCAGCAACATATCGTCTAACGCTTCTGAAGAACACATTTTGGGCCGGGCAGGGAGTAATATATTACATGCAAAAAGTAGAGATTACATGGGGCGACCATGTCCTTATGGCCGAGCCATGAAATTTCGATTCTTTGTTGTCACATTCACTACTGGCTTTCTTTAAATGTTAAATGTTAAATATAAATCCTTTCAGCAATTATATGCACAGCTTCAAAGATCATACGGTAAGGATTCAAAGTCCAACAAATCTAAAATGAACAAATTTGAGCGAACAATTGTTTTCAATAACTTCATCATCAGGCTCTACAGTTATAAGTCCATAATTATAATATTTTAGAAACTCCAAAATGAGGCATGTATTAATTAATTTGACAATGTTATATGTTAAAAATGGTGAACGTTTGCATCTGTTACGACATATATACTTCAAAATTGTGTTATTTGTAAATTAGAAAGGTCATTTAATAATGTTCAAAGTGATTTGTAATCAAGTGTCTGGTCACAGTCGATATAATAGTAATTTAGAAAAAAATGAAAATGCATAATGCAGTTCAGAAAGGAACGTAGAAACTCAGTGAAGGTGAAAGAAAAATAAAATCATGAGAAAATACAAAATATGACCATCTCAAATGGTATCAAAAAGGCTAAGAAAATGTACAACTGAAGGGATCAATAAGAACAAGTTGCAAATGTATGCGTGGAGGGATTTTACCACACAAAACCTTCGAAACGGACAGGACAAGCATCGCGGAAATCACTAAACTGCATCACTAGGCAAGCACTAACCTGGGATCCTGAAGGGAAACAGAGAAGAGGAAGTCCAAAGAACACATTACGCTGGGAAACAGAAGCAGGATGAATATCAACTGCAAGGAAATGGGAAGGATTACCCAGGACAGGGTTGGATGGAGAATGCTGGTAGGTGGCCTATGCTCCTCGAAGAGGGTAACAGCTGTAAGTAAGTATTATCGATTCTCCTAGCAGACATTTGCTGAGGTCGAATTAGATTGAGGACTTAAAGAATGTTAACTTTTTAATTGTTTTGAAATGGAACAAATGTAAAAGTGACTGTGCCAGAACGAATCTATTATTGAGGAGCAAAAGGTTCAATTGGACTTAATACCGATGCCTACAGTATACAGGAACTGGACTTTAAAGTCTGCAAATTTCAATTTGATGATAATATTACCATTACTTGTAGTTTCCGGTGCCAAGGTTAGACTTGACAGTTTCAAGTAAATTGAGCAATTCGTAGGAGTTAAATCATAAACGTACTTTTGCGATATCACACTGTGTAGAAAATTGTATTTTTGACATTTTGTGACATAAGTGTATATCCCCCTGCAATAAATATCGTGCTTAAGTGGTTATGCTAATGTTCCGGGCTATGCTCGACAGTGACAAGCTTATTTATGGTAGCGGACTATAAGATCTAATATAATATGGTTACCTGGTTGTAGTGTGGTCTCCTCACCTATAAAATATCACATATTAGTCGTTTAGATGTCTATACTGAGTCCCCCTCGTGATAGTAAGGGACATCTCTTCGTAGGAACCCCTGAACAACAAATACAACTTTGATGAAAGAATAATAAACTTGACATAAAGACGAAAAATTTAAATAACGTAAGCACACCCACATGGCAGAGCCATGGAGTTTCAACAAAGCTCCTCGTTGGCCCTTATTATTAACTCTCACTACTTTTCGCCTGTCACTCAACATGTACCTTGAGCATTCTACGTTGATTTGCATTCAGAGTAAAGGGTCGTGTTGTTTGGAATCAGCGTTATTTCGCTACAGATAAAACTTCAAATGAGACAACAATGAGCTACCATTTGGGCACGGAACAAATCAAACGAGTAAGCTCTAGCTAACAGTAACTACATATAACTAAGTAGGCGTCACGAGTTACACTATGAATCTTTTTGGACAACATACCCCTAGAAATGGTGATGGTATTTCCATCTTCTGACCCTTTTGAATTCGCAGCTACTGTATAATAGTGTATTCCCAGTCCATTGGCGTGACCATGACCCTTCTAATACATCAAGGATTCATATATATATTTCGGCTGTTTCATCTGAAGGCCACTTAAAATATGTATCACGAATAAAAATTTTATTCGTTTTTTCTACTCACTAGTCGCTTTTTGGCGATACATACTGAGCTAACCCTTTAATAATCGAATACTGACCATACACGTCTGTAACCTAGAGATACTTCGGAGACGAACATGGAAAAAGTTTCTTCTCTAGATCAATTAGAGCTAAAAAAAAGTCCGCCAGAACTTTCAATATTACAAACTGGATCACGATATCTTATCAAGTGATTGTATTGTTTAACTTTTCGAGCTTGTGTTGCTTATTTAACCTGCTCCACAAGGTCGACTACGTAATCAAGGTCAGTAGGTGTGGCGATGTTTCCTTGGTTCGGAAACAAATTTTCGGATGCTCGTACATTATTCATCCAAATGAAAAACCACGTTGACGTCCTCCTTATATTGTTCAGTGCAGTTGGAATGTGGCTATCTGAATTTCCGAAATGTTCACAGTAAATGGGTTAATCCAGAGATTTCTGAATGTTTCGTTGATGCATATTTATTTTCAGGTCAGTTAGGGTTACTAAAGACAGCTCATCATTCGGCGCTCTGTTTAGTTCTAAGTCAAATGTGTATGATTTGGCTAACAGTTCGTATGATATAGAATACACGCCTTCTACTACTGTATCAGGTGTGCTTCTATATGCTAATTGGGACGCTGATTCAAACAGTGTTAGATCAAATTTCGAAGCTGTGCAGAACATGATTCCATATAATGTAAATGGGTTTACGTTATTTTTATTTTCAGGATAGATCTTTGCAGTCAATTGCGGTTTATCATCTTCCTTATGTGGACAGACACATAGAGTGAGACATTTCCCTCTATTAAATGTTCACACTTCACCAACAACCACGATCCAATACTCAGGACCATATACAATCAGTCATTTACTCAAGCTGTTTCACTTTATCGGCTTCCCGTTGAAAACCATCAATAGTTTGGATGATCTTCACCTTCTCATACTAAGTCATAAAGTACATACTCTTTGATAATGTTTCAAATTTTGAGGTGATTGCTCTAGGATCTTTTGATTTCCAGCGCACACAAGATGTGTTTCATTTTGATCACTTTCATCAAGTATCGGTAACGACAAAATATAAAGAAGTTCCACTACGGGATGAACAAAAACATTGTATTTTCTGTAACCACATCTCCACATTTGTATCATCTTAATTTTGGTGAAATAAAACCACATCTTACTTTAATTACTTCATGTGGCAACACAGTAAGTTTCTGATATCATTATCTAGCGAGTTTTTTATATCCATCAAAGGGGTTGACGTAATGTCTCTAACCAATAAAACATTAACTATTAATCCTTTTGGCATTACATGTCAGCTATCCAGTTAGAAAGTGTCCTAAGTATCCCATATTTTATGGTATCTAAAATTTGATGTGACTAAGACATCTTATAAATCTGAGTCATAAAAACGGGTTTGGGTTGAGTAATACCCATATTTCCTACTAAGTGCTCACTCAGCATCAGTTAAATATGTATAGTCTTAGTCTTTTTTGGACAAACGTCTCAAGATAATTGTGGCGTTGATGAGACTGAACGCAAACTAGGAAACAGTTTGTTTCGGTTAACAGACTAGTTATGACGTCCATGTTCATTAGTATTGGTCAGGATACAGAAAGCAACTACGAATAACTATACCTATACTTGCACCAGACTTAGTTCTCTAAATAATTCGTACGTGAATTTTATGCATTACTTGGTAGTGAATGAATCGTTAATCATCTAAGTACTCAATTTGTAGTAAGTAGACTAACAGTTCATCTATAACTTCTCATCTGGACAAGGAAGTTGTTCTGTTGAGTTTTACAGTTTTCGGCTCTCGATTTAATGTAAGTTACGTCAACAAATGTCCGAATGCATTTATACCAATCAATCGGATGGGTTTTGGTTATATGTTGTGTTTTGTATCAAAAGATGAAGTTTCAAACATTGAGAAACGCCCACACTAATCATTGACACTACTTAGCTGAATATTCACTGGAAAGATATACACTTAGTACTTCATAAACCTTGAGTTAGTGTGTTGATTTATATCATCAATCAGCGAGTTTACCGTAACCAAAATAATCGAAACTGGCAATATCTGGTCTAAAACCGATTTATTTATTTCTGATTGACATAATTTTGCAGGAATAAATGTATAGAATTCCTAAAACTTCAGAGGCTTCAGTCCCACCGTCATAGTTTTTCAGCTTTGCACAGTGCAATCAATAAGGTGCTTAGTCTACAACGGAACTATTTCTTGACGAAGCAAAATCAATGTGTGTGTTAAATCCTCTCGTTTTGTTCTTGGGAAATGAGTACACTATCTTTACTATCATCTTGTTCCTGTATCCTTGATTAATAGGTTTTGTGTTTTTACCTGTCATTGGTATTTGTGGCATGAACATCCTCGTCTTTAAACCTTGCTACATAAACTTGTCACCATTCATTAATGCGTGCCGAAACATTATCACTATTGTTTTACAATATAGAGGTTGGATCACTATTTGATGTCTGATTAACAAGTTATCTAATCTGTTGAGATTGTAGGCTGTTACGACTGGTTACTTTATTAATCTATAATTATTGTTTTAGAAAAGTAGTTCACCCTAGTCACATGGTAATCTACAAATGTTTTTCGCCTTTTACAGTCACATGTTGATGTTCAGCGTTTTGACGAGCGCGGTTTGCACAACTTATCTGAGATTCTGTTCGAATCTCAAAACCATAGTACAACTACTTGTTTTAATCCAGTGGATATAACCCCCTTGAACAATCGACGCTCTAACTTATGGAATAATATACTGAGAAAAACGCCCATACTTTTGTTGATTGGCCCTCACATGTCCTTGGCTGAGCCAATGGACTTACCGCTGTACTTGGTAAGAGTAGATAAAATGTATTTCCTAAATGTTATTGGTAAAATACTTGAAAAGAATTCCTCATTGGCGTTGTAGTTGAACTAAAATGTACAATATTTTGAAGAAATTGCCGTAGTTTGGTGACAATCAGATAACTCCAAGAATATTTTTTATTAAGGATATGTTTTATTTATTATTTATTTATTTGAGCAAAAATATTGGTGCAAAGGGGCACCGAATACATATGCACCACACAAGTCACTTAATTTTTGTGTGGGCTGTAATGCTGCCCGAGTGACCAGACCGAAGCAGGCGGTTTCCTTAGGTCACACCCGGAGCCTTCGACCTAAAGTTCTGATTTCCGAGGCAGTGGAGCAACGTAAGGAGATGCAGTCCCATGGTAGCCAGTGACTTACAATTGGTCCATACTCCATTCGTTCCCTCAGGATCCTGGAACCCACATGCACACACCCACACAGACCAAATTCTCAGCCACAGTAGCAACAAACCAAGAACTTACAAAATCAACTGCATACAAACTTTATTCAAGAGGGCGAAAACACTGCAGCACACTTGCGGCGCAGAAAAATAAAGAAAAATTTCTAATGACTATCAGAAAAACGGCTACTCACTCAGGTTCATCAAAAATATCAACCCAGTTCACCAGCAGAAAGTAAATCAAGTGCAAAAACCAACAAACGGATAATTCTACCATATATAAAAGATGTATCAGAAACTAGGACAATTATTGGAGCCGTTTGGAATAAGTGTAGCGCAAAAGCTAGCAAAATTACGTCAATCAATCCTATGCAAACCAAAAGAAGGAATGACAAAATAATAAAAACGGAACACCATCTACAAAATAAATTATTTAAACTGCGAAAAACACTAAACGGACAAAAAGAACGTTCCCCTTCATCTTCACCTGCACGAATATGAATTAGTGGCCAAACGTCACGACAAATCTTCGCCTTTATCAATGCAAGTGGAAAACTGTGGACACACACTCGACTGGAAAAATGTTGAGGTCTTGATTGGAGGGAATACTAAAGGCACAGAATGACTTTTAAAGGCTTGGCACTTAGGTCAATCAGCAATCAACAAACACGTTGAAATCGATCCAATCTATCAACCAATCAGAAAAATCATGGGCAAATATAGGACCAAGAATCAGATCAAAGGGAGTTACAATGAAAACAAAGAGGTAGACAGTGATAGGTTGGAGGTTAACAACAACCAATCGAGACCGAGGTCTACAGGACAAGCTGTGAGTCAAATAAGCAGAAATTCAAACACTTCACTTCTACCTGAAGTTTAAGCTGATGACTTGTTCAGAACAATGGAAGCTCGACAATCAAATCATCCAGCTCAGAGAACAAACTTCCACCTAAATCAAATACCTGAGCTACAAATCTTCACTGTCTCGATTCGAAAAGTTTGACTGTATTTCTTTTTGCTTAGGAAAATGTTAATTTACAACTTGTTGGCCTTATATTTGGATCTTGTACTTTATTTCGCCTAAACAATGGTACACTAATAAGAGTTCTTAAATGTAGTGAATTGTTTACCTACTGTATTTGTAGGTTCCAACTGCTTTTGAAAACTCGTGGTCGTTATGTAGACGTGGTAATTGAGCTTGGTTGCTGTGATAATCTGGTTAAGTCATATTGCTGAGAACACTTATTTCCTACCTGTATCATGTCATGAAGGTTATCTGAATGTGTTAAAATGAACAACTTTTGCAATCAAGAAGATGATATTTGAATGTCCGGGTTTTGAGAATTCGATGACTGGCCTGAATGGTCTTTAAAAATATAGATACAACAAGGATCCATGGAGAAGAAATTGTATTTGACAAGCGGATGCCACTAAACAGTCTCTTGTGTCATCTGATTAAAAAGTGTGATAAAAACCCAGAAGCGGGAAATATGTGAATTTATTTATGTAGTCTGTAGAAAATCACATAGTTGGAATATAGTTTCCCTTGTGCTTTGCTTGTTATATGTATTTATTAAACATTATTGTCTTAAATGATCAAGTCAGTACTGATTTCAGAGTTTTCATAGAAATCTGGTTTATGACTTCATGATTTACTTATTAGTGCTCATAAATTTAATGTTTAGGATGTAGATCGTTCAACTGAGCCAGTTTCGCAGCCATTACTTTTAATATAGTCTAACAGGACTAATAATATGCTGTAAAAACATTGGTGAAAATGAAAAGTAACCTGTCGCCAAATGTTGACTAAACCCAATGTACCTCAGAGACTGTCTATTTCATTTTTGGTGCCTCATTCTAATGGACTTTGAACTCAAAATTGTTGATAATTGTGATTCATATTTAAAGCAGCGGTAGTTGATATTATACTGAAAACTCGTGACCATCTTCAAATATCTAGACTAGTTGGGGATCTGGGGTCATAAGTTTAACAGTTTCGTTGGATTTTAATTGGTCTTTGCTGGCTGTTCCTGTAAGTGCAGGTAGTTTAGTTACAGTCACACGAAAACATTAATTTGAGGCTGCTTCCAAGTAATATCTCGCACTTTTCATATTCTGATGTCTGGAAGGACCATAATATTTTGTATCAAAAGCTTTAGTGTTACAATGAAGAGTGTTTATTTACCTCTCCATTCTGACTAGACCTTTGATTAGTCAGGAAAATCGAAGTGGTTTAATCAGCATAGTTTTCTTTCGTAATTTATCTGAACAGCTTATGGAGTGATCTTTTAAAATTATCTTTACTTTTAGCTAAAATTGTTGAAGCTGTCTTACTTTCCGCATGATGATTGTCACACGTTTGTGATAAATCCAGCATTTACAAATTTCAGTTTGAATCTCACCGTGAGAGATTCACTGAAAATTCTGAATAGAGGCGCGACTGTTACAGCACGTAGGCGTTGCAAATTAGCAGCTTATTGTCCAAAATGGTGGAGTTTTGTCAGCTTCCATATTGGAACTAGTAACGAAAGCATTTGTGAGCTACGAGAAGGATTTTCTGAATTTATCACTGGTGATAATTCATCAAGCTCCATGTCTGGTTTACTTCAGAGCCATAAACTAAACTCAACTGCATCAAAGATTCTTGCATTACTTAAAAATCAAACCGTTGCAGAAGGTAAGTTGGTTTTTGAAATATTTTTCTTAGGATTTGATGTGATCGCTCATTTTACTATCTGAATAGTTTTTTGTTTAGAAATAAATCAACAGGAATTCCAATCACTTAGAGTTTATTTTTTGTATGATTCTAGATTTAGATACTGATGACTACCTATGTATAGATTGGATTACTTGAATTTGAAATCGACTTTATTTGTACAGGGTCTATTGTAGTTATATTGTACTAGTGAGATGCAGCTGTGGAAACTGCAGCAACATCTATTAGTAATTCAAACAAAAGGGTTACTAAAAACCAATGGATTTCCTCTAAGTCTATTGCACTGATGGATTCTCATAAACTCATCCCATTAGACTCTGAACACGATGAGGAGCGAAAGCAAATCAGATCTAGGTTAACCAAAAGTCTACGGAACGATCGTGAGCAGTTGTGGGCAAAGAAAGCAAAAGAGATGGAAAAGGCAGCGGCTGTAGGCAATATCAGACAACTCTTCAGACTAATAAAAGTAACCGGAATTAAGAGGTCAAGTGTAAGCGAGACAATCTCGGAAAAAGACGAAATCCTTATCTTCTCTCAGTCCAGACGTTTAGAACGATGGGCGGAACACTTTAGAGAACAGTTTAGCTGGCCTTCAGCTACTCTACAGTTACCCACCATTCCTAAGCAGTCTGAATGGAACATTGAAGTAGGTCCCCCGACTCTAGCTGGAGTTCAAAAGGCTATAGCTAATCTGGAACGAGGAAGAGCAGCTGGTCCAGATGGATTGGCTCCACAGGTCTTTAAATATGGTGGTCCAATTTTAGTTTTTCTTGACTTAAAAGCAGTATTTCACTCTGTAGACCGAGAAGTTCTGTGGCAGTGTTTGCCATTGAAAGGCGTACCTCAGAAGTACATAAACCTTATGAAGCCAACCTTGTGGCGGCCAAACCAAAACGTGGCATCAGAGCTTGAAGTCACTAACTTCTGGTTTGATTCATGTTGGTTGGAGACTCTGGGTAACATGGCCAAGAGTCGGTCACAATGGCGTAGGTGTATACACTCTTTATCTCTCCTGAAACCGTGAGATTAAAATTGCTTCATATCTTTCTTTCTTCCTGTACTATATCCTTATATACAACCTATCTTTTATATACTACCGCCACTAAATTAACTACGTCTATGAATTTGGTGATCATCTTGTTGTGCTTATGAGGTATGGCAACTTGGACCGATGCATACATGTGCCTGGTCCCACTTTGTAGCTGACTGGGTGAGGTGCAGCCTTTAGTAAAATTCACAGCAAATCACAAAACTGGTGGACCGATTAGGTTTCATAATAAGATGAGAGCCCGGCCGTACCTGGTACCTTGACGTAATGGTCGAGCCAGCCTATCATAATGACCTAGACGAACTATATTGTCTGGGACACGTTTTCCTTTAGGTCTTACCATGTCAGGCAGGTCCGTTGGCAAACGGTAAGACCAAAAGAAGCAACTTGAGCTCCATTGGCGAAGTTGTACTGTCTATTGTTCAGAAATATGACAGCAGTATGGTGTTTCCTCCAGACAACCATTATCTACAAGGATTCTGTCTCACAACGAAAGCAAGGGGTTAGAAAAGGTTTATACTAGAAGTTTCACGCCTTACTCTTATTTCTAGGGTTCCAGTCTCCAATGATGAGGTCCTTTGAAGAACGAAGTTAATACATCAAAAGGTCCTATAACAAGAAGGCCGTTTATGACCGGCTTGAAGCAGTTGTGCCTTAACCTCTGTGGTTACGCTCCAAGGTCGCTAAGACCGCTCAGCCGGCTTTCTTTTCAGGTCCTTCAAAAAAGAATATCTTCTTACGGTGTGGGCAACCGGCAAGTGAAAACCGTCTTCACACCTCTAACTGCACCTGAAATCATTTTGTTCACTGTTGAATCCCTCCCTCACCTTTTAATACTTCTCCTATTACCGCAACTAACCCTTCTCATATATCTTTATCACCACAGGCCACCAATACTAATGATCTGAGTTCGTGACATATTATTCTTGGCCTCTCAAAATCATGCTCTGAACTATGTGTTAGGGCTTTCAGTGTTCAAGCCTTGTGTGATATAGAACAACAGGCTCCCTTAGCTGCGACTCTAGAATCCGGTCCCATCGATGAATGTTGCGTCTCCGAAACGCCCATACAGAATTTAAGTACGGGCGTTCACTGGACGTCACCTTGTCCAATGTAAAAAGCCGGTGTGATTTACCCTCCATGTATCTGTAAACTCTACTGCCATTTCCTGTAACCTCTCTGGTGTAGGTACAACAATAAGTTCGGAAGCGGAACAGGCCTTTCTTTACTGGATTCTGTTGGGGAGATGCAGAATATTCCTCGAAAGAAGCCCAGAGGGATCCTGAAAACGCCAGAAAACATTTGATCTAATCAGCGTCGAATAAAAGTTTCTCAGAAACATCTAGAAAGTGAGAAGTTACGTGTGGCATTCCTGATTGGATAATTACCTATCCTGCTGCTATGTTAGACAGGGTTCCAGCACCTTTCAGAAGCCCAAGGCCATCTGAAATGCTATAAATATCCTAAATTTTATGTACATAAACGAACCTTGGAGTAAAGCGTTCCTTTTCATATTTCACGCCTTTCCTCTCGTGTTCAAGTTGTGTAGATTTAGCCTGGGGTTAATAGAAAAGCTCAGGAAACCAATCCAAGCGTTCACTCAGAAGCTCTGTCAGATTCCAAGAGGTAGTTGTTTGTACTTTGTCTGACCAAACATGATAATAAGAACTCAGAAAGATAGGGACACACGCCATTGTCTCTTCGTTGTTTTTGCCTACGCTTCCACTGGTCGCAATTTGGGTAAAGTAAAAGGTTTTATAGAAAGCTTTCCACCCTCCATGAACAAACTAAACGCTGTGGTACAGTAATGGTGGCAGTTGATTTCAATGCCCAGTGAGATGGTCTACACCAAACCGAAAGGCACTTAGGTGTGTTTTACGGTATAGGAACTCAACGAACTGATTATAGCGACCAGCTGTCACAACTATGCCCAGATAACAATCAACTTTAAGTTTAAGAAAAAAACATCGTCTGACATAGAGACCCTCACGGTCGATAAAATTAAATGGACAAAACTTCGGTTAACCATCGCTGGAGACACTCGATAAAAGACTGGCATATTCTGCAGCAAATGTTTAGACTCTGATCATGCTCTGATGCGAGGGTGTTTGTCTGCGTCTCACTGCACTCAGAAAAGCTACAATATGAAGACCCATTAGAGTCCAGTCTAGTTATGAAAAATTAAAGAATATACTTCAGAAACAACTAGAGAAGGAGTTAATCAACACCCCGAAGTAGCTTGAGATGATACCTGATAGTTGTAGAAACAGAGGTGATATGTACTAGTAACTTAACTTAAAGAGTTGTGAATTAGGAAATTTATATAGCGTTTATTGAAATGACTGATAAAAAGCCTACACAATGATCATAAGCAGTAGTGTGAAGCGAAAAAAGGGATGGAAAAGGCAGCGGCAGTAGATATCAGTGAAAAAAATTATCCACATTTATCCGGGAAATGAACATAAAAAATCCGGTTGCTAGTGAAAATATCTCGAAATGAAAATGTTATTTACTCTCAATCCAAAAGATTGGAGTGATGGGCAGAATACTTTAGGGAATAGCTCAACCAGCCTTCAAACATCCTCCAGTTACCTACTATTTCCAAGTAAAATGAATGGCAAATTGACATAAGTTCTCTAACTCTTTGATGAGGTTGAAAAGACTATAGGTAATCTAAAATGAGAGAGCATCAGGTCTAGATAGATCAAATCCGAAAATCTTTAAGGGTAGTGGTCCAGATCTTAGTTAAAACCCGGGAATTGGACATCATCCAGTCTGACTGGTCTCGATCGCTGATCGTCCCAGTTTATAAGAAAGGGCGAAAATCCTTTTATGACAACCACAGAAAAACTAGTTTGACTAATATAGTACCTTAGGTATTAGCTTCCACAAAAATCTGGCGCTTAACTAGGACTCGTAAAGAGCGAGCCTAAGAAAACCAGGCTGGTTTTTGACCTCGATGTGGATGCATCAACTAAATATTGACCCCTCCTCAGGTTCTGAATCGTAGACATACTAACCACCGCCCGACTATAGTTGTATTTCCTGACCTCAAGGCAGCATTCGACTCTTGATTGTGAGGTTCTGTGGTAGTGTCTGTCAATTAACGATGTACCAAAAAGTATATTAACCTTGTACGGGCTGTCCACTGTAGCACTACTGTTCGAATTATAGATTATAACGAATTGTCATCAGAATTCTCATGTTCAAGTGGTTTTCACCATGGCTGTCCACTTTCCTCATTTTTAACTTCATCATAGACATCCTTTTAGAAATAACACTGTGTGAGTGTGTCGATCACTTCATTTATCTTGGGAGTCTCATGAGTTCTGATTAACTGGTATCTGACTCAATCCCTGTACACATTCCGAAGCCTTAATCAGATCTTGGCAACTTGCATCACTTGTGGCTTATGTACGATATCCATCTACCAACCAAAGAACGAGTTTACTTTGCATCAGTTCTCTCCGTTCTACTATGGGTGTGAAACATGGCCATTATGAATAGTGGATATTCCTAAATTTATAATATTTGACTATTATTGTCTTCGGAACATCATCCGTGTATTTGGGGACCAGCGAGATATATTATGTTGGTTGAACAGGGCAAATCGATTGATGAGGTAGTAAATATTCATCAGTTGAGGTGGTTGGGACATGTGTTACGTATGCTCAATCACTGTCTACCTCAACGAGCGATGTCTAGCGTGGGAGTAGGTTGGAAGAAGCTAGGAAGAGGCAAATCATATATGACACCAGCCCATAAAGTCATTGACATTTGAACTGAACCATATTAGTAAGTACAGGCTACCTGGTTGGGGTCCGCGTGATTTCCCGTAACCAGTATTTTGAGATGTTGGATGATGTGGCTTAGAATTGTTCACATTGATGCAGATACATTCACTAGTTATCTTACATTAAAACATAAGTCTCGAAATATCCTTGTACCTTTTTTCCTTTCCTATATCTAATCTTTCCTACTGCTTTTGATACTGTTACTACTTCAACCATTCTGGGATTTGCATTGAAATAATTTTATCTCGCTGAGCTAATATAGCATGACAGCTTAAACCGACGCACATGTATGTCAGATTCTACTTTGCATATGACCAAGCGACTGATAGTAAGAGAGTTATTTACTACGTACTCGGTATTTGGCATATCATGATCGTTTTAATGAATATTAGGTATAACATCAGATTTCGTAAAATAAAGAAATTAAGTAGCTTAGTCACCTGAGCTAAAAAGTTCATTTCAATATTTTCACATTGTGTGAACCATGGTTTTGTTACTTGGTTATCGTGTACCAAGTGACGCCTAATCACGTAGGGTGCTGCTTCACACTACTTTAGTTTTTCGATCGTAGGTTACAATGACATTCAAATTCCTGTTTTAAAGAGAATATTAAACCAGAAAATCTCACTTCATTACATTAGTAAAGGTAAAGTCAATTTGCGTCAAAACACTTTTACTTACCCTCTGTCAGATACTGGGCCATATACATTTATCAACATCTAATTGTAGCCATATTGTTCACCTGAAGGCACAATCTGACTTTGTCAGTCAAAATGTCTTGTGGGACTGTCTATCATTAGAAAGCATATCTCAGAAGTTCATTAAACTACATAAGTTATGTCTTCCAGGAACCCCCACTTCCCTCTTTTATATTCCGTTTAGTCAAGTATGTAGTTCTAAGGATGATTTTCTGGTTTTTTAGGGTTTGGTCTCGTATAGATACACATTTTTCCAAAATCGTATCTTGATTATAAATGAATAATGTAGAGAAAAAAGTCATTTTTTCGACGGCATCCAAAATAATTAATTATTATTAATAATCCTCACGTTACGTTATTTTTTACTGTGCCTGAATGCCTGTAATCAGCGGAAACTCAAGTACTTATTGTGTCTCACCTAATTCAATTACTAAAACAATCCATTTAAGGAGTTCGACTTGTTGTAATTTAAAGTTGTTAATTCTGGGGATTTATTGTATTCCGTATGGTTGTGTTTGAAAGTGCTTCAAATTGTTTAAAAGTTTGGAGTAAAACTTGTAAAAAGTCTAGTATAACTAAATAAAGGAGTTATTAGATCTAATGATCTGTACCAATTTTGTGTGCTACAGAAGTAGAAACTTCAGTTCATGGATAAAATCAAGAATGAAGTTGTTTTGTGTTGTAAAATGTTAATGCGGCAGTTAAAGGACCACACTTCCAACCAGAGTCGTGGCTGCTAAGCGAAGTCTACTTTTTCGGTTTCAGGAGTCAAGAAATATCGTTGGTGTTCATACTAAAAGTACGGCTCAAAATTCCAGATGCATAAATACGTACTTGATAGGCGAGTTACATTATATTCTGTTAAATAACTTTTAATCCTATAATTTAGGGCCATTTAATATTTTTTCTCACGAGATTGCTTCTTTTTACTTGTACTTTTTATAGTATTTATAAATGGAAAGTATTTATTCCATATGTCGTAAGAGAGATTTTATATTTGGTTTTCAGATGTTATCAAGTATGCTGTCAGTTTATTGTATGAAATTTCTCTTTATGATAAACAGAATGAAATGTACTCGTCATCATCATTACCCAATGATTATCATTGGATTGATAGTGGGGTTATTGTGGAACAATTAAATTTTATGTGTTGTCATTGGTATCACGTTGATCGTTTAGTTAATATGCATGAAACATTTGATACTGAATGTCAGTTAGATCCAATACTTGCAGATACATCTTATGAAAATTTGAAGAATTCAGTTATTTACAATTTAGGTTGTTCATTAAACAGAACATTAGAATTCCATACATTGGATTCACATTTACAACCAACATTGGCTTGGGAAATTGGTGGATATTCAAATGATTCCAGCTGGCTTAATTCTTACAGATGGGGCGCTGCAATTATTGATATGCAGGTGAATAAATAATGATTATTATCTTAGGTTTTTTATCCTATTTTCATTCCACATTAAATCCAAACTCCCCCCTTAATGAGAACTCTAGAGGTGAAGATAACAAAATATTTCTTAGGGACAACTGATTGGCTTCCCGAAATGTAACTTTCCGCATCAATATATACTAACACTTGTTGAAGTTATTTTAAAACCTTAATCGAACCTCTTTATAAGCAATGAGACTTTACTGAACCGATAACTCCCTCTAAAAGTTTCCTAAGCTTATCACAGTTGACAGATTTGATTTATTTCAGAGATCTCTGGTACATCTCCTTAAGTATTTTAAAATTTTAAGATTATTCATTGCTTCGTTAACAGATTTTGGTTTGTATCTTCCAAGTCATGTAGTTATACAAATATAACATGCTTCACCTCTTTCTAAGCTTGTTTCAGGTCTCTAAATTGTTATCGAAGACACCGTCACTTTTAATGTTTCTTCAAATTAAGCTAGTCTATGATAGTAATTGATTTATTTAATTAAGTAAAATAATACCATTAGCTGTAAAAAGATTTATCTTTCACTTTTCTAAAGAGTTGATAAACAGGTTGATTAACATCCCCATTCAATGAACTCTTATAATCAACTCGTTTTTATAAAAAAAATTATAAAGTTTTTCCTTTAGATTAAAAAAAAGTCACAAACTAAATAAAAAGGCACAGCTATTGCATAAAGACCACTCATAACTAAATTTTCTACAAGTGCAGTACATAAACTATTAGATTTTTTTTGTTAGTGATTACACTGACTAGCTTAGAGAAGGTTGAGAAGTGTGTTAGTACACTAAAATGTGGCCTCTATTTATGAGGTTATTGACTGATGGTTTGAACCGTATTGGGAGGTGTTATCTTTTTAGTTAGAGACCGCTAGATAGTAGTCGTTCTTTGTAATGGAACTATATTTCCAGTGTTTAGTTTCCTATAACCTCAAGTAATATTTTGATCCTTTCGTTTCTTGATTATTTGACTTCCACCTCACTGTCCCGTTGTAGCAACTTGGATCAAAATATATTTTTACCAGATCCTGCACAGTTCTAACAGTGATTATTTATTATCAGTGCGTATTTTATATTATTTAAAAAGAAATGAAAAAGTTCACCTATATTCTATTTATTCAATATTTACTTATTGTCTTTTTAGAATGAAAATGTTTTTCGTCTTGAGGAAGCTGTAAATTATCAATCTTTGAGTAAGTTGTAGTTATGGGTTCATTCATTCGAGTTTTTGTTCCAATGCCGTGCTTTAAATGAAAGAAATTTTAAAAAAATTTCTACATCGTCATTGCGAATTAGCCTATGAAATTCAGTTTGATTCCTAACACAATTCACTGTTCAACTACTTTGTGACTGTACTCAAAGAATACATATGTTAAATTTCGTTGTTTTATATTTAATTTAAAGTGGAGTTCAATCTGTTTTTGTCAAGTAAATAAATAATTATTATACAATAAAAAAATGTAAAGTCTTGTAAACTGTTTATAACTTGAGATAGCTATAAACTGTGGTCCACCCATTCAATATGACTAGTAAACTGTTCTCTAAAAAAACAATATAGGGCGTTACATTATTAATTCAGGCTATGTAGAAAGTGTTGTTCAGAATTTACAGTTATATAAATAAATTCATTGGGAATTTGCATTATAATCATTTTAAATGAGAATTACGAGAAAGTTTATAACAAAAAACGGCCATCCAGTACTTCCAGGTTTTCCATGGTGGTCTAGCTTTAACTGACTCATGAATCCAACTATTAAAAAAATTGTCAAATATTTTATACTCTAGATGTTCAGGGATTTGAACTAGTACGAACTCGCGATGCACTTGTTTCCAAGAGGAATTTTTTACTCTCTTAATTGGGACTTTGTCTTATTCTTAGAGTTTTGTCGTCTTTATTTTAAGTATCTTTGAAAACTGGCACAGTGAATAGCATAGGGAAAGTAAAGCAATAAAAAAGGACCGGAGTAAGTGTAAAACAACTGTGAAGGACAGAAGACACTATTTGACGCAAAAACTGTATGATTTATGTTTATCTTAAACCCACTACTAGGTGGTTTAAAATAATAATCATGTTTAATTACTTCTTACTCACCACTAATTTTTGTAAATTATTATATGATATTAGAAATGAAATTATATTTGCAAACATATCATCGATTGAAGTCACTTAATTCCAAATGTTTAGCTTGTCAATCTGGCCCAAGCTTGAGAAACTACTCTTTCAAGTCTTTAAGAGAGTTCACATGAATCATTGTGTAATATCTGGTAATACATTCAAGTTCGTGTTATATCAACTATCTATATGTCTATTCTCTTATTCAGGTCAATTCATCGCAGCTTTTCACAATTCCACTTTGCGACCTTGGTTACGATATCCAAAAGCAAGTCAACACACATCTGTCAACTCTTCAATGTCTAGTGATTTGCTTATCCTTGATGTTAAAAGTCCAGTTCACTTAACGAATTTAATTGACCAATCATCCGTTTTGGAAAAGTCAAAGAAAAATTTAATTTTACTCTATTATTCATCAACATGTATATACTCATTTGGTGGAAATAGTGCTTTGTGGCAGTTTGAAGCAACAGCTCGGTTTTTCAAATCAAACCAATATCTTTTGTTTGCTAGGTAAGTGTATATGATAATTATCTCAAATTCTAAAGCAGTGATAAATTATGTGTAGTTTTTGGTGGACTAGCGTAATTGTATTTGTTTTTAGAAGTATGGATCCATCTATTCACAGGAACAGTTCAATAGTCGCCTATAAATTCCTTTATCAGGTATATATATATATATATGAATTTTTACGACTTTACCACTTAAATCCTACTGGATTCCTGAACAATCTTTAAGCAACTTCGTTGTAGCTTCAGCGTAGTAAAACACAATATTTTACTAATCAGTCATACGTACTTTCATAGGGAACTTCGTCTGATGGAACGCTAACTATGTAGCTTCTTGAGGGAAGTTCGGATCAATTTGCGAGGGGGAACGTTGGAATTGTTTAAATTTTAATTGCTGAGATTGTTTTGGATTTCGTTTCTACACATAGGTCATATGTATTGTTCTGAAGTTGGTACAATGTTGGATTGGTTAGTTCTTCAACAGTCATCTTTATTAGTACACATAAAACACTTAAATTCCCAGTATCTTACTTTAAATAGAGTTTAAACCTGTGACTCATTAGTTATTAGTTCAGTGTGTTAACCATTAACCTATCTCCCATAGAATTACGGCCTATAAAAATAGATGAAGTAGTCATGACCTAATATAATGCAGTTGACACCTTGAAATTCAGACATAATAGCATGTATTTTAACTTTAATGATCAATAAAAGAAGTGTTAGTCATCGTTAAGCTGACTGACAGTTGAATGTCAAGATTTAGCCCTAGAGAATTAATACAAAAATTAAAATTAGCATATTTACAAAACAGGTATGGTCTATATAAAATTTATTTATCAATTCGATGTGGACTCTATTTATATGTTGTATCAATTCTTTAGAGTGGATGTGTCGAAAATGGACCTACCTTGGCATCTGAGAGTTGAGAATGTACCGTGTATAATATATTTTCCTACCAATCGGTAAGCTATGTTTTATATTGGTTATTCTGTTGTTTTTCTTATTGAATGTTACTTCAAACAAAAATCATTTACATATTGCTAAAATAATCCATTGGGATATCTCTTACTAGTAGTGTCTCAAGCATACATTGAAGTATTTCGAAGCAATTTACTTTGTATAATTTTTAATATTATTTATTGCTTAGTTATAATAAGACTGAATATGGATTGAGACTGTGAATATTGTTGAAAATAATAGTGACAGTGTTGGTATTATTCATTTATCATTAATGAATAAATAAGTGTATTTTTCGTAAATAAATGTGTGTGTGACTGAACAAACGTGTCTCACTTTAATACACATGTTTCAGTTACAGTTCCATAAAATTGTTACTTCAACTAACATCTAGCTTCATGTAAAACAGATCTGAATTCATCGTTTAAAGTAACAAAACTATGTAATGTTATTGTTTTTTTTAAAGAAAGGAATCTTTCTTTTGTATATCTTTTTTTTTTTGAAAAACTGTCAATATCCTGATTGTAATCATTTGATAGAGTACTTAGTGAGCATGTCACGTTTGATAATCTTCATTGGTATGGCTTAAAATCAATTTTACCAGAACACATGCATTCATTCATGGCTTTCTCTTAGAAACTAGATTCCAATATTATTTCACACTTTTATTTCCTGAATTCATTCTTTCTTTTTGAGCTTTATTCTATATATCCAACCCTTAGTAACAGTATTTATGGTACTGTTATTCTAACTTTTGTTACTTATTTTATTGATATGGCATGGCAATTCGGTCCAATGCAAATCTATGTAAGATCCTACGTCGTTTATGATCAACTTAGTAGATGTGATATGTATTTCACTATTTTATTACTCTACCATGTAGTAGGTCAGGTTGATTATCACCACGAAAAAATGACTTTTCATATCTCGTCATTGATTACTTCTAATGACCTCATTTGAAGCTATCGAATAACCGGATATATATATATATATATATATATATATATATAACTGCGAGATTCAAAAATTCTTCATAAACCCCCTTTAGTAATTAATTATGTGTTCGCTAATGGCTAACTTTGAGAGGTAATTCCGAAGTTCTAGTCAGAAGCTGTGACCAGTGGAGTTCAACCATTCTAAGTGCAACAGTTACCCATCAAGCACATTGCAAGATGGCTGTGGGGTATTAAAAATCAGGCCAAGTTAAACAAATAGACCACTGAATGTCGGCTCAGTGGCCTAGAGGTTAACCTTTCGCATATGAGACCAAAAATCGTGGATTCAAGCCCCAGTGGCGGGGTCGTGAATGCGCACTTATGAGGACTCTCAAACTAGGACGAAACAGCTACTCAGTACTTCCTGGTTTTCAATGGTTGTTAGGCCAAGATCAGTCGTTGATATTAACCATGAGATTCAAAGAAATCTCTATAAGTCTTCTCCAAAAAGTTTCATTTTTAATGTTTATGTAGTTCGAAATTCCTCAGTGTTTAATTGCTTTCATGGATGAAATTTATAAAATGCCACAGTAGTCAATGGCTTGGATAAGTATAAGTAGACAAATTATTAAAGTGCTTTTTTGATCTCGTAATTTCTGTTTGCATAATATTTCTACATGTTTTAGGATTTGTTGGTCTTTTTTAGTCACTTTATCAATATCACTCAGTAACTCAGTACATGTGTGTGCACTTGGTTTCCAGTCATATTCATTTTGCTAATGATTTTCTTCACAGTTGGCTTTATCGAGTTAGATGACGGAGTGGCATCCGATTTTGGTACCTAGCGGTTGAAAATTGAGTGATCTATTCACCAAGATATCACCCACTAGTTTGATGGAATGAATAACAAACGGCATTAGTTCTTGTTTTCGATTCGACTTAATGATTTTTAGTTTTTGACTTATCAGTAGTACATTGTTGTACAACTTCTAATTTAAGTAACTTATCTGCCAAACATAGGCTTTTATGCACAAATACTATTTGGATGGGGGCTAATTATGCTAACCTGCATATTAGGGGAATATGGACAGTATTCAGGAACTTAGTGAAAACTAGAGAGTAGATAGGTTTAAAATAGCAAGAATTTAAGTATCCAAAGTAAGATAGAGAGTAGATATATATGTGTTAATAAAGGCATTACATAACTTTATATCACTGTTGGAGAGGATTTGAATTATCCTGTTGTTGATGATCCTGACTGAATTTTGATGAGTCTTAGTTAGCATATATACATCCTGTGTGGATTGTTTTGATGTATCTGTTTTCTCACACGTTTTTATAGAATGGTTGGATTGTAGTTAGCAATGCAATCTCAGTGTGGACATCAACGCTGGGATGCAGGTACTTCTAGCCTACAAGTCCCAAATAGAATGAGGCACACGTTGTAGATTTCACTGTTAGCTGCAAACCATCTATTCTATAATACAAATTTATTTTAACTACAAAAAAGAATGCAACTTATACTTTTATCTATCTTGTATCCAGAATCAATCACTCTCTTATATTTTTGTTTTATTTTAATTAGATCGTCCTATTCATCTGTTTTTCCCATGGAAGCAATGAGTTCAACTGATCTCTTCCCTCAACTAGTTAGTTTTATCTATGAACAAATTAATGCAGAACAAAATGAACATGAACAATTAAAACGATTTCAAAATAGTTCCCAATTCGCCGCTTCTATTACATCACAACTGATAAACAATGTCAAGAATAAATCAATGTATGAATTAATGCAATTATTGAACGAAACATCTAGAACTTGTAATTTACAACCTCTCTCTTATTCAAAAACCTTATGTTTCAGTGGTATACGCAAGGCTGTATTCATAATAGCACATGAATTGAATAAGAAACAGTTAATTTTGTCTAAAATATTGAGTAGTTTAAGCGAAAAATTGGATCGTATCAATGGCCAACTAACAGAAAGTTTTTCTTTTCTTTCACATTTATTGTCCTTCAGTGTTCAAAACCATTTATTGTTCAAATCTATGCATGTGTATTCAAGGCTATGGAATGTAATTAGTAAACAAAATTCCCAAATTATAGATAAGTTAAATATTATACATAAAAATATTATACATAAAAATTATACACATTTACAAATGTAAAGTTTCTTTTACTTTTTTTGTATTCTACGTTACTATTTTAAATTTTTGAAAGAGAATTCCCTAATGTCTTTTTATAGTCTCACTTTTTTCGACTTTTAGTATAACTTAACAGATGTATGTATGCTAATCTATATAACTGTTTCTTAATCCCACTTATATATGCTTTCTTGATTTTCTTGTACACAGTATATACATTTCTGATTGCTTTTGTCTTTCGAATGGATTTGTAAAGTATGATAGATGAACAAACTAAATTATCAGATATTATATTTATGTAGCGTGTTTCGATTGAGTTTGTTTTTGTAAACAAATGAAGTTAATGCAATGCACCTAGTTTAGTTGTATTTATGCATAAATCATACTTAAGTGCAAATGCAAATTGATAACTGAATAACGATTTCATTTGTTAAGCTTTGAGACACATCTTTTACATGATGTCTATTGATACTACTCAGTTTGTCAAACATACTTAGGTGGGGTGAGGTCGTAGAACAACCGAGTGAGTAATGAAGCTCAGCTCAGAGTACTAGGAAAACATAGCTAGTCAGCTAGTAATGTTTTAAACCGCCATCGACATAGCTGATTGGGAATTGTATCCCATATAAATACCCAACCATCATCTACGTCGATATACAGTTCTAGCTGTATTAGAGATAGTTTAGAAGCGAACTAGTGACAGCTAGACTAAGACATGACATCAGTCCGCGAAATCACTGACTATGGTAGATGTAAAGTATCTGATTGGAGTCCTCGCAATTAATGGTGTGATTCGGAGTAGAAAACAGTTTCTCAGGCACATTAATTCTTCGTCTTTTCTCAAGTCTTGAGTTTCAATATTTTTTTCATTCTTTGCATGCTATTCAAATTCATCCTTTCTTTTCGAACCGCACTTTTCAATGTTCAGTCTTTCTCCTTATCAATAAGACTACTATTCAACTTTTGGTATTCATCTTGTTAATTTTATCTCCTTTTTCAGATATGGTATGGCTGAAACACATTTGTTCTAATTTCTGTCTTAATTAGTACTGACTGACGGGTAGGATTTGAATCAAGAACTTGGTGGTTGAAGGAGGATTATCAATGGAACGTTTATAGATATTTATATTATGAATTGAGATGTAATTAAATTCAGTATTTCTGAATTAAAAACTACAGCGAGATTCTTCTAATAGGGGACGTTATCTATGCTAGTTGTTTAGACTGGTCGAGTAACACACAATACTTTAACAGCCATTCTCTGAGAGGCGGGCTAGAGAAGGGAAGTCTTGTCTTAGTCAAAGCCCCAGAAGAATTAAGTTGCATTCAAGTTTTCAAATTATTCATTGACTGTTAAGCCATTATTAATCAGAGTTTTATAAATTTGAGAAATTTTTGCTAAATGCAGTGAATTAAGCAATATAATGAAGGTTCACTGAAAATAAACTTACTTCATGCTGAGTGAGTGGATACAAACAAAAACACACTAAAATTCAGTCAACAAAGTCCGCTTTAAATCAATATCTGAATTCTAAAATCGATTTCCCATTCATTGTAGTATTTAGAGGTTTGGGGCCCCCAATTACTCAGGATAAATGATATTGGACAATATGTTGTTAACTATTTGATACAAAGTGGCTGAATTAGAAATCGACATTTTTAGGTCATTAGTCGGTAAGGTAAGTAGGAATTATTTTATTCCAGATTTTGATTCATGCCTCTATGTAGTTAGAATAAACTTGTTGCACTAATTGGTCTTATTAGAGCAATCACCACAAACCCTCAAACCACTTTTTCCTTGTGATCTTAGATTGTCTAAAAGTATATATAAGAGAATGGTATTTTTACTAAACAATAATTCTTGGCAATCATGGGTCAAGTAATATCCTTTGATAATTAGCAGTTCAGTGAAATAAAGAGTTCTGTGTGGAGGTATTTACTATATTTCTTGTTGATTCGTGCATTAATAGCATAGATCCGTTTCTGCTACTGTGCTAATTCTGACGGTCATCTCACTAAAGTTTAGAAGATAACTCTGGGTTTCTGTGTAATTCAAAAAATAAACTAACCAATGTTCACTAGTTTATTACATTATTAGACTGATCATACAAATTAATTATTGGGTTATAGGTTGCTCATATGCTTAAACACCTGAATGACGGTTCCTGAGTTTTTAGAGCCTAGCTTCGTTAATCGTTCACCTCGATAACCGTTACAATACAAATCTTAACGGTGCATAAAAATCAGAAGGCAAAGAGAAGCAGCAACTACAGTTTATTGTCAAATGATGCAGGCCAGAAAGCTATAAGCACATGAGCAAATATCAGCAAGCAGAGAGCGCAAGCAATTACATAGACAATTTATAGTCAGATTGAATAAGGGCACAACAAAACAAAAGCTGATAGTAGGATTTGCTTGCATGCATATATGGGGAGGAGGAGGATGAGTCATCGAATGATATTTAAGCAATCAACATTTTGGCTAGAGTGTCATGTGCTCTAGTGGTTATAACAGTACAAAGAAATACGCAAATTGTTATTATCCAAATGACGATATCTGTTGAGAAAGTTAATAAAAAGGCTTAAGCATAATCTAAATTGATTGTAAGATAGTTGCTATAATTTAACCTCCTGTCTTCACCTCCTATCCTAGTCCCGTCCCCACTCAGTTAACTTCTTCGTTTAAACCACAAAATTTAATATTTTAGGCAGAATCGGATCAACTGTAGCCCCCAACATCAATAATGGGAAGATTCAAACAACTCTTAGTCATAAATTACATTTCTTAGTTTTAATGTACTTTAGTATTGCTAATAGGTAATACATAATGAATATTTTGTAGAGGGAAAATAAGTTGATTTTGTAAAAGTAGGTGTTTCTTAATATTTACTGTTGGTGTATACTTTTCTGAAATAAGTAATAACAGTGTATGGAGATGTTTGTCATAGATTAAAGAAAATTTATGTTCAAGATATATACTGTAAACTAATGCATTTCGTCTACCATTCGATAAACAACAACGTCTGAGTTGCATTTGGCTATGGATTAAGAGTTTGAAGTATTGACATTGAATAAATTAACTTTTAAATAAATGCATTTCGTTGCCAGTCGACAGGTGAAACACAGTAACATGATATAGCCAAGTGATAAGAGCTCACAAGATCGACTGAGTGGCGTGAAACTCTAATGAACTGATGTCGAAAGGCCAGGATACTATCAATCAAATAGACCTAAACTGTCATAAAATAACATACTGACATAAATATTTAGACCTGCCACTTCTCTAAGAGGAGCATAGTTCCCCCCAGCAGGATTTTCCAAACAACTCTGTCCTGGGCTCTCCTTCCTACTTGTTTACAGTTGCTATTCATCATTTCAATGTCCGCTTCCAACTCCAGGCTAAGTGTGTTCTTTGGACTTCCATTTTTCCGTTCCCTTTCACGATTCCAAGTTAGGGATTGCCTCGTGATGCAGTTTGATGACTTCCACAATGTTTGTAATATTCGCCCTCAGTGTCTTTCCCTAATTTCCTGTTCACTTGGAAGTTGGTTTGTATTCTCCCCCAGCAGGCTGTTGTTGATGGTATCCGGTCAACAGACATTCAGTATCTTGCGCAAACAATTGTTCAGACATACATGTATTTTTGGTAATGGTTGTGGTAGTTCTCGAAGTCTCAGCTCCATACAGTATGACTGTCTTGACGTTCGTGTTGAGGATTCTCAACTTGATCTTGGCTTGCAGATAGTTGTTTTGAGTTCCATGTGTTCCTAAATTGTAGGAATGGTTCCCTTACTTTGCCAGTCCTTTCCTTCACGTCTGCGTCCTATCTTCTTTGTTCATTGATGATGCTGCTGCCCAGGTATATGGAAGTTTCCACCTCTTTCAGAGTCTCTCTATCAAGTTTGATCAGGTTAATCTTCTCTGTGTTTATTTCAGGACCTTGCTTTTCCCTTGTAAATGTTGAGGCCTGTTGCTGCAGAGGCTTCTACTACACTGTCTGTCTCCATCTGCGTTTATTATTGCACATGGGATAGAAAAGCTAGGTTATCTGCGAAGTCTAAATCGTATAGTTCCATCCAAACTGTCTATTGTATTCTATGGTTTCTCTGAGATATCAAGGTCATCATGATGAAATATTTGGGACTTATATAAATTTGTTTTGGTTTTCAAAAATGTTCTACTCACGGAAAATTTCGTCTATCTGCATACATGAAGATGATGCTATGATTATTCTTGGAACACCATTTTCTTTGATGAAAACCACAATCTATCAAAAATGGTCTAAATTGTTATGGAATACCCCCTTGGGCCATCACTAAACAATTTAGAAATCGATGGACCTAAAAGGTCTGTAGATGAATTATATTTATATAAATTATAAGTGTGTGGAACCTTTTACACTTACAGCAAAAGTTTTGATTGAACGATGTACGTAAACATTCAACAACTGTCATCCGGCAATAAAATATATTCTTGAAATTTGAAACCAACATAGTATCCTCTTTTTCAATGTTGCGATGAAACCTCATGGAATAGACAGACTTTAAGCTACTACGACTTTCTTCATTATCAGAAGAGAAAACACATATATATCAGTCAATACAGGGATATGACAACTTTGCAATCTCTGTGCCAGAAACGAAGAACTGAAATTCGTGAGGAAAGCACCTGTCATCGATTTATGTCCACTGATAATTTTTGGTAAGGATATGGTTTTGAGAATCCGAAAGAACCACAAGCATCTATGTTTCGTGCGAAAAAGGGTCGAAGGAGTGGCAACTTAGAAGAACAACTTATGGATTACTATGTATGCTCTTATCGTATAATTGTTAGGTAACTAGACTATTATAATATACACATATTTCTTTTGTCATGATCATTCTGCTGACCCGCTAAACACTTTTGCACGGTATTCATACCTCCCTACTGACGCCCGTTACCCCTCGAGGGGTGTCAGGGTCCTCGACAAGTACTCTCCAAACAACCATGCTCAGGGCTTCTTTACAAGTGCTATTCATTCATTGGACGTTTACTTTCATTCCTGTTTCCTAATTTCCTCCCCACCTGTTACCTTTTTACGGTTATCACCGGTCTGAAGCACATTAAAGGAGGAGGGTTATGTATGGATTTTTCAAGCATACCCCCTAGAAAACGACCTTACCTAAAAATACTAACCAGAAAAGAAAACAATCCAAATAGCGATACTTTGAATGGCTAAGACAAATATAATGTTACGCAGGAAATGTATTGTAGGAAAATACTAGAGAAGCATTTACATGAGCTATTATTGCATGCACCAGTACATTGTGTGTAATTTGTTAATCCTTGTCAGTCACCTTTGGCCTGAGCGCTATTCAGTAGACTATTCATTGGTCAGGGATCCCCTGTCCACAGTATAAGTGGTGTAAACGGACAATTTGGCCTGTGCTCAGTGACGTCTTGCTGATCTACGCATAGTTGGTCGCATTAAAATCAAGTGATATGAAAGAACTCGAGAAACACACTTTGAAACTGCGAATAAGTAGACTGTTATTACGTTGCTGAACTGGAGTGGGCTCAATTAGTAAAACTGAATCATGGATGATTGTATTAATTCAGGTGACACGACTGAAGAATGACAGAACACTGGGCTGTTATGATAAATAATTTTTGTATAATCAGTCTTCAAATTATCTAATCAAAACGTTTGATTCACTAATCACTATTTTGATCGACACTCTGTTGCGGGATAATCTCGATTAGCCAACAAAAGACAATGTATGTTGAACAAACAGAATGTTTGCATCCGAACATTTAAGGCTGTAACATTATCAGAATTTTAATACTCGTGCGTCAAACTTTTACCATTTGTGTCTGTAACTCAAATACTGTGTTGCTAGCTTCTTCGTCCAAACTACTTTATACAATCTTATCAAGTGTTATAAAAGGAGTGGAACATTGAATTATAATCAAATTTTGCATATGTGAAAGTTGTAGGGGCTTAATCAATAGCTGTCGAAAGCATGAAAGATTCCACATTTGAACTGCACATCTTTTAATCTCGTAGGGCATATTAAATTTAAATCGAATACTGTACTGTAACAAACAGAACAATGGTAGGGTTAGTTAACAACGATAGCCTGAAGATTTCAATTATCCCAGCGAAACAATGACTTTTGTGGCATTTGTATTAACGATGATCCCTTTGTACTTGATAGCACGCTGATTACGATGTTCAAACATAATCCGTCTATTTGCGCTCATCTAGTTTTTCGTTCATTTAGCTGCACTATTTCGTGAATTCTTAGCAAATTAGTTCAAATACTTCATGTCATCGTAGCTTATCATCGTTTGTACCCACATCAATATGATGTCGAATGTTTCTGTATCATTCGTTTTGTGTCGAATTACTGAGATACTTAGGAAGATAATAATTTATGACAGTATATAGTCTAGATAGTGGAAAATGAGTCAATATCAATGATTTAATATGGAGAAATATGGATAGGACGATTAAGTCATTGAGTGAAATGAGAAGACTGGAAAAAGCACTTATCATAAAGACAAGCGATCCCATACGTTTACAGGCATTCATCCAGTGTCATTACCCAAGATTCCAGCTTGCGAACGACACTTCATATATTTCTTAGTAAAGTTCAGCTATTCTGGAAGCAGTTTAATGCGTAGGATACGCACGCATTTAAAGACATGCAGTTCGGATTGCACGAGTTAGTGGTACGAGACACTAGATATCATTTTGTTCGTTGCCATTGGATATGTAGTTCAGTGAAAGTCACTGCAGTTGAATTTCAGCTCACCATCGTATGTTCACTTCCAAAATGGCATCACATTCTTCTGAATTTTTCACTAATATTCCCTTGATTTAGAGGATTTCTAGAGATTTTATTGTTAGCACAAATGATGACTAGT
The DNA here is from genome assembly GCF_000237925.1 of Schistosoma mansoni. NCBI lineage: Eukaryota > Metazoa > Platyhelminthes > Trematoda > Strigeidida > Schistosomatidae > Schistosoma > Schistosoma mansoni. The sequence goes on along the minus strand of NC_031502.1, from coordinate 30,217,374 downwards.
TGACAAAGATTTTGCGGGATATTATTATTTGTCTTAAGAAATAGCAAAGTCTCGTAGTGATCCATAGTGAAAATGTGGGTTCTTTCAGTGACCAGTTATGATGTAGTCACTTGATTCCAGTAAGTAATTCCTTATGCTTTAATTAGTATGGGAATGTGTCTACGAAACAGTCACATTTCACCATCCCGATGAGATGGATTGCAACATGGAATCGAATGCTCAGGAGGATTTCGGCACACTCAGATTCTAAATATTCTCTCATTTTGTCGTTGATCAGGACTTTGGCTTAGCCGTGACACATAAAGTCTAATAATCTCAATTTTCCGCCACAGATCCTTCAATTCTTTTTGAAAGATGTTCGTTCCTCATTGGTTGACCTGTTCAGTAGTATTGTGGTTAGATGCTTACCAAGTGACCTGAATATCTAAAACCCTTTAGGTTGGGTAATAATAAAGGAATCTTAGGCCAGAATGAAACTAACTTTTAGTTCTTATTGTTCTTCAATAGTTGTGTGTTCAAATCATTTCAATGATATACACTTCTAAATGAAAATCTCCCCACAAACTCACTTCCTGCAAAAAAAAGCTTAGTGTCAAGAGTAGTTGTAAAGAACAATAAGATCAAAAGACTTAGTTTATTTATGGCGTTTTCAGTCAACATTCCTCTAGACTTTGAATAAAATCAGTGCGTCTACCATCTTAATATGGATTGGACTTTCTTATGGTGATAGGACCACTTAAAGAAAATGAGGTACACTGGTCTGACAAATAAACACTTTTTTGTGCGTTTGTTGTTTTTTCACGCAAAAACGTTTCGCATATTGTAATATCAACTTGTGAAAATGTCGAATATTTTCTTCGCAATTTGTTGTTTTATTGTGTATAAACAGTTTTCGTTAAAGGTCATTGACCTTACATCCGAGCACATTTTGATGATTTTGAAAACCATTATGATATTTCGTTTCATACTAGTCATTTACATAAGCACTCTTAGTGTGTTTGGAATTTCAATATGTGAGTTTTCTGAGTATGTGCAGACGTTTTTAAATGTTTCTGCAGTCGAATAGTGTGTATTCATTAAATTATTTTGCATTTTTTGAATATTTTAACAGGGTTTTCGTTTCGACAAACTAAGGTTTAATGTTTCTGAAGCAGATACAGTGGAAGCTTCTCAACGTTAATAGCTATTCAAAGTTGTATTAGTAACCAGGAATAAGATTGGATTCCATTGTGTTTGATATCCATATTTTTCAGCTTTTAATAAGAAAATGTAGTTTCCATTGGTTTTCACTCATAGATTTTTTTTGAGTACTGTAAAACGTTGTCCAAGTGATGGAAAACCAACCTTGTAGGTGTGTAAATACAAGATAACCAGGCAAGTTAGTTATAAATACTTCAAATTACTGTGAACAAAATTTTATTTTGAAATCATATTGAGGTGTGAAATGTCTTGCATCATGAATTAAAACGTCGGATTTTTGTTTTACATCCTCCAATATCGTGCTATGAAGTCTGAATATTTAAATTTTTCATTGCTTGTGATCTAATTGAGAAATGGTATTAACCATTTATTGAAGACAAAGAATTTGAAAATACTAATAAACAAATAGCTCGTAGCACATTGACATTATCTTACCTAATAATTAAATTGCTTCTCCTTATAACCAACGAAAGGTATATGTGAATACGTAATACTTTTCTCAACTAACAGAGCGTCCTCCACAGCCCCAACGTAGTTTTATCACAAAGATATAATTTCTTTGCTTGCTGAGGTAGTTTCATATGATCAGTCTTCAGTAATAAGGATAGGAGGTTTATTGACATATTTTGATCCTTGCAGTTTGTTACACTGTGGAGGTCCAATCACGTCTTGAATATATCATATATATATCATTACCACTATGTTTAAAATTCTTATGAAACATGCATTTCATGGTTCATTTCTTCACCTTATTCTTCGCACGTATTACATAAAGTGGATTAGAACAAAGAAATACAACTGAAGGCTAAAGTTGTTAATGTCACTTACACTTTTCGAAGCAAGTTTTGTTTTGACTTAGATACAGTTATAACAATATAGGACATAGTGCTAAAGATATCATTTTGGCTTCCGAGATCAGCACTGTAATATATCCAGAAACAAAAGATTAAAACAGTTTTATGGTTTGGTTTACTGCTGTAATATCTGTCTGACGTTAGAAAACATTGAGTATAGCAGAAAAAGTTTCAACAATTCATCAATTTTTAACGTATTTACTAAAAAGAATTTACTTGTAGTGTTCATTCTAAAAAATTTGAAACTTCGTTTATGGTCTTTGTAATACCTATCGCATCAGAAATCGAAACAAAAAACTCAATGTTTAGCCATATTTTCTTTGCTTTTGTTTGTAAAAATGCTTTTTAAATTAAAAATCATGGTAGCAAAATATTTTGATATTTTTCCACAGGTTTTCCAGTAAAACATCCTTTTCTCTTACATTGTATTTGTCCTCAGAATTTTTTGAGCCATTCCTATGTTGTGGGTTTTGTTTGCATAAAGCATGTAGTACTATGTGGTCTTAGCACTCAACATAATGCATTTATTTCTTTCCTTTAGTGATTATGAAATCTGTTTTAGACACGATTTAGTTTGGTTAGGCCTAAATGTATATATTTTTATTTCGGGCTCCTTGTTAATCTGTTAGCCAGTCTCATGTTGGTTGATTATTTATATGAATGGTTTGCAGTCTGAGGTACTTTCAAATCAAGTCACTAGTTTAGTGTAATATTTGAAATCTTTACGAAAATAGGACTGTAACCTAGTCTTGTTCATTGATAAAACCAGCGCTTATTTGATGCACAACATTCGTGAAAAATAGTGTTTATGGAAACAGGACAATTAAGATTTAGCTTTATTTTTTGTGATCAGATGCATCTTTAAATAATGAAGGAAGTAGATTGGTCTACTTCAAAAACGGTTTTCATTAAGGACTCATAAGCTTTGGTAAATCATGTTATTAAAACATTGACACTTAAATTTGTGCGACAAATAATACTTTGATGTAGCCCACAAACTAATAATAGGCTCACGGATATTAAGCTAGAAGCGATAACAAATAAAAATAAATGCTTATACCTAAATTTCAACATCAGCAGCACTTTAACTAACAACATGGTAAATATAACAGCAGTAGAATTGTATCTAGACTCATATTTATCCATAAAGCAGAGAGGCAATTATTAGAAATGGTCTTTCATACGTAGAACCTTGCATATTAATAGAAGCCGCGTGCCTGATGGTTTGAAACGTTTCGGTATGTGAGGTCTCATTATAAGAACTCATCGCAGCCATACTCTGTCTGCCATTCAAAAGTACAAACAATATACAAATAATAAACGGGAGGCATAAAAAGCAGGATTTGGACTATATAAAAGGTAGAGGCTTACAGAATAGGTCACCTCACAATTTAGAGGTTTCACCGAAGCTTCAAAATACGACCTAGATAACCATAAAGGATACAATTGTTAGGATTTGAACGTTGAAGAAATCATATCTATATTAAATTGATATTTGAACTAGCCTCAAGGGAATATACAGGGTCAATAATTAAAATTTGTATGCTGATCAAAACAATAAGATTAATTTCACAAAACGTTATCTAAAAGTCGGATTCATGAGTCGATCTAAGCTAGACCACCACCACCGTGGGATGTCAGTTCAGCGGTGTAGGAAATAAGCGTTCGTGCGTATGACCAAAGGTTCTGGGCTCGAGTCTCCCGCGTGGGGTCGTAGATGCGCACTACCATGGATTCCTATACTACGACGAGATGGCCGTCCAGAACTTCCAGGTCTTCCACGGTGGTCTAGTTCAGATTGACTTATGAATTCAATCATTAAAAAACTACTGCAATCTCCATGTTATTTAATTTACAAATTAGTCATCTAAGCAAACTGTTGATTTTTTATAATTTAGCCATAAAATTTATAGTGGGATTTAAGTTTCCACAAAATTATTATGAATTAAAATGAATCAGAGCTGTTTCCACGTTTTGTAATAGATCTGTCTTTATTCCCTCAGGGCGTTTCATCTTGCTGTTTCTCATTTATTTGAAACATTTTGAAAGTAATATACTGTTTGATAATTTAAAGAAGCATTATTTTGATTTTATTTAGTGTATAATTAACATCAGATACCTATCAGAATTACGTTTGACAGTAATGTTAAGATACCGAAAACCATTTACACCTTTGACTTGTTGACAAACCAGCTAACAAACAATATAAATTATCTTTCTATCAATAATCAAATTGTCTGAAGCTATATAAAGGAGTCAGAGATGCAAATATCCATTTATTATAGGACGATGAAAGTCATAAAATTTAAATTCTATTGAAATACTTGGAAATTCCATACACGAATTTTTAAAATTCCATGAGGTACAAACAAAACATACTTACTGAATACTCATTATCTTTTTACTTTAAGAATGTTGAAATAGACTTCATCTATAACATTAGAAAAATGTAACTACTTAGCAAATCTACATTTCATAAATTTAGCAATTTTTAATATTGGTTGGAATTCAATCAGTAACAGTCTAGATGGTGGCCGTTCATGGGATTAAAAAACACAAATTAAAGCAAGGGTTATTTAGGCTACACTAATGGAAAGTAGCACATATATAATCAAGGTGTTTATCTTTAACATAAGTAAATGTTAGTACTCGAGAGATGATAATTCAATATTACTTGTAATATACTTAGTTTTTCACTACCTTATAGGGAACGTCAATTGACTTGTTAACGTAAATTTACTTTTCATAATACCTTAATATAATACATTTTATTTGGTTTGAATGAATCATAGTATCAATCATGAACACACTATGTGTGTGACAATGATGAAACCTAAAGTCCATGAACGTTTTATATCAAACAAATCATCTTTTAACTAAAAAAACCAGAGTGGTCTTGTAAGTCAGTATTGATAAATCTCAGGCTAGAATCTTCGACTAACTAAATAAATCGGTATTAATCATCGCTCAATGCCTATGGAATTACAGCCCAAACTCTTTGGGCAGTCGGTTCAAATATACGGTCACTAGGGAGAGTAATTTTATTTTTGAGGAGGGTTTAGGATTTCGTAAAATAAGCAAACTGATTGCATAAAGGATATTTTTTCTGTACGTAAATGGTGAATGATCATCGTACTTTATCAACAAATTTGAAAAATTCCTAGAATATGTGCATCATAAGCTGCTAAACATTAAGGTATTTATTTTTTGGTTACGTGCTTGAAATTGTTCATGGCTTCCTAGATTACAATATCATTCCTCAAAACCCAAGGTGCTGATTGTTCTTCATTCAAATAAACAGATGGATATCTTATATTACTTGAATCCTTTATCAGTAGTCTCTTTCAGTTTTTGCATAACGCACAAGAGCTATAACCATGCACGTTTTAATTTATTTAATTCATCAGCTCACTTTTTGGATGCCCTGTAGTTCATTTGTCAGAGTTAGCAACAAATGAAAGAATTAACTGATACTAAAGTCCCTATTTAAAGAAAATAATAAACAGCCTTCAGTAAAATCGTATTTTCAAATACTTAAAACCACGTTAAACAGATGTGGTAAGGCTTTTAGTAATTTACTTTTCAGATTTCACTGTAACTATCATTGTGTACTTAATCTAGTTGACATTTAAAAATTGTTTACGTTTTATCTAAGGGGAAGACTCTAGAAAAATATGGTTGGTAGTCATTGTAGTGACTGGTCCCTATGCCAAGCCCACATAGCTTATTCTAGCTTCCGGACAGGCCAATCTACTCACTCTTCTTGAGTCACGTTTTGACCTTGCTAATTATCCACATATAAACAACCATGACTGTTTTTCTATGAGAATGTGTGTATATCTTATCCTGCTCATCACATGTCTGTAGCTTGTTTTTGTGTGACTATAAATACTGATTAACGCCTGATTAAATCGAGTTGACTCACTTTACTTCTCCAGTGTGCTTTATCCTACTTTGCTTTATTCTCTTCCATCCCTTCGCTTCATCCCTCTGATGATTTTCTGTCCAGATCAACGAGCGTACAAAACATACGTATTCAAAAATCCATTCTTGTATTTGACTTATTTAATTCCGTTATTTACCAACGCGAATTAAGTCGATAATTGTATACAAGGACTGATGATATGTATATTTCAATAACAATCCGTTATATGATATCACTGGAGTCAGATATAGGGTCAAAAAACTTCAATCAGCATCGTAAAATTACTGCTTAAAAAGTTCCATTTGGATCCAATTATTGGGCTTGAATTAGGCGAAGCAGGAGTGATAGATTTCACTTTAGGTGGATTTTTTCTTCTAATAAGACACAAAACTTGTTTCAAAAGTCAAATTCTAAAATAAGTATACTTCCCTAGTACTTTCTTAAAATAGATTTCCTTATGTTTTATGGACAATGTATTTATGACTTGTATGCCTTTCTGTGTTTAAATGACATACAATCCTTGAAAGAATCATTCTTTTTTATTCTTCACGAGAATGAGAAGACAAATGTACATGCACTTAGAAGTATTTTCCAAAACCATCAAAAATTCCAATTTTTAGGCAAATTTGACATGATACCCATGGTAACATTAATTTGGCGAACGGTAACATTCATTAGATAAGTTTATCTTTGTATAAGATATTATCAGCCATAACGTTTACCCATTTTTCTGTCATAAAACCAATGGTTAAATATCTATCCTCATGGCTTTTTTATTTTTAAGCTGTAAAGTAGGTAAACTATTTTAACATTCTCATAGACGTCTTGGTTAAGCTAAACATCGACAGATATTTAAATTATATTGGTAAATTATATTACACGTTATTGTTGGTGAAGTATGGAATAATTTCTTTACTAATTTTCGAGTTCGGAATTTACGACTAAAACTAAACTATGCTCCTCAATCAGCTGTTCATTAGTTTTCCAAAAGCAGTTATTAATAAATGTTTCATTATTCTCTGTGTTGTTATCACTGCCAACATCATATTATTCAGATTTATCTGAAATGTGACTAACAGTAAAAGAGAAACCTTTTAGACGATCAGTGTTTTGTTTATATCCACCTAATTTTGTTTACATATGTTAATCATAAAAGAAACCTGAATGAGTTTAAGTAGGACAGACTGAAATCTATTTAAAGCTATTGTGGCTGATAAGAATCGTAACCGCTTTTGGACTGGCATCTTCGGAAACACTATTGAGTACGATAATGGAATTGGGCTTTTGAAAAAATTATTTTTTCACAGTAAAATGTTCACAATTAAACATATATAAACATATGGTGATAAAATCGACCAGGGTTGAGTACCTCACTGTAAATCGATTGAAAGTGGGTAGTAATGTCACATACATGTTTTTACTGACGTTTGTAACTGTTGAAAACATTGAAGCAAAGAAGACTGGGAAGAATAAATTGTAGAATAATACTAACAGTTTTAAAACAGAAAAATGCATTGAACAACTAATTTGCATATAGTGATGCTTAGTACACTTTTATGCTAATAGAAAGAACACACAAGTAGATGGTAAATTTCCATTAATTTTGTATACTGTCATTTTTTTTCCATGTCTATGGTAACAAAATTACACATTTATGCTGACTATTTTTTTGAGTTGTTTGTTAGATTCATGTTCATTTTAAACAAGATTAGGAAAAAAACAAATTTCATTATAAAACTAGCTGACCAAGTGAAAACTTATTATAATTGCAGCACATTCAAACCTCGCAATAGTTTACTGTGCTGAAAGTAGACAATACAAACAATGCAGTGAAGTTGAGATTGAAAGGAAAGGTTAATGTCATGATACATTACATAAGAAGCCACGTGAAAATATTACACTGAAATGAAACAAGTCAGGGTTTGTTTTAAGATAAATGATGTAACAGTGAATAAGAAACAATTTTCTGGATTCATTGTAAATTCAGGTAGACAAAGTAATTGAGATCAAGCAAAAGTATAGTGTTTTGGACTTGTATTCTATTACGTAATACTTCAACGATTTACAATTATAAGAAGAACAATAATTCATGAGATTTTGGATCATTATCTTTCAATGTTCAGTACTTGATAGAAGATTTATTTGAATCCAACATTTTTATTATCTTTTAAAGTACGTTAAAATGAATAGGACTTTTCTTATTTTTTCTGGACAGAATCAAAGTATACAGTCAGTAGTTTTATGTGGAATATAACAAGAGTTATCTTTGTATTTTCGATCATGTTTAAGCTTAGGTATCATACAATGAATCAGTCGTCATAAAAAAATCATTATTCGAGTAGACAAACAATTTGATCTTATTCGTCGTTTAGGAAGTTACGTTTTGGACATCTTAATAAAATCAGGCATTTACTTCTAGTGCTTGTAACTTCAAGTATCATACCGTTAACAATATCCACGTTGTGAATACGTTTAATCACAAATTAGTGCATCTGATTCTGTTTCGTCGTTAAGCGTATTGCGATTCACTTATTGATTCAGCGAAGAGTAATTTAAAGAGCTAAGTCAGAGCAACTAGTCATTGTAAGATTTCCACATCTCAATAATAATCGCAATTAAGTGTTTAAAATAGTTAACCTGATTTCTTTTTTTCTGATTTAGGGATTTCATTTAATGAATGAAGTTTTAGACCATTTCAATGCGATCAGGAGTTATGAAGTGTACGCCTAAATGACCTCAAAATCAATTAGTATCTAATATTCCGATAAACGTAAGAAGTAGACAATCATGTTCATTGATAGCAAAAGCATACAATTGAAACGGGGTGTAAAATTAACATCATCATAGCTTTTAAAACGCTGCATAGAACTTGTCAAGGATGAATGCTTAGGTTTATAGAAGTTTTGGCCATTCTTAACGTCAATCCCCCACCTTTTGTGTACAGAAAAAAATTGTCGCAACTTTGGATTTTTCCGGTACACTTGAAGCCATTATCTAGTCTGCGGTAGTGAAACAATTTCATTTTCTTTCCATACTGTGTTAATTTTCTCTTTCCTTCATTTACAGTTATAACTGTTTACCTAAACTTCCGTTTGTCTAACCTTGAGTAGTTTTCACATAAAGTGCCTCGAAAATTATGTGTGACCACATTGTTCAAAATGTATGGCGTAAATACGTCATATTTTTCAGATCCACTCCGTCTTCTCATTGTTTTATCAAAATCCCTTTATCTATATATATTTTGACTCACTGTGTTCAGGATATTACTCTTTTTATATTGAAATATGTAAAAGGCATTCAACGTTTCATTATGAAAAACAGTATTAAACAAATGCATATTTCTGATAAATTTTTAAATCACCATTCAGTTTCTTACAGTTCGAAGTGAACATACGCTGAGCACTTATAAAAATATCCAAAAAATAGCTGACAGCTATAAGCTTGGTTTTCTGAATTAAGGATCATAAAGCTAAATAATGTCTTACTTATGTAGATATGAGCCAAGTTAATAATCATTTAAAAGATCATTTGTTCACAATAAAACAAAAATTGAAAAGTGTACAACAAAATGAATAGTAAAATTCATAAGTGAATATCCGGTTGTTGTTTAGGTTTCATAGTTCATTTGATAGAGCATTATTATTCGTAATATTTCACGGCTCTAGTTTACTTTATCGTTTATGAAACTAGGATTAAAATGTTTGGGATAGGTTAATCAACTTAATGTTTGGACAAAAACAACCATATTCACTAAATATAGATTTTTTGGATCAGTTTCAGAGAAACTGTCTAATTCTCAAATAACTTAAATACATCTGAGGAATAAGAATGCGTAAGCGTTTTCCCACAGCAAACTATTGATGTGAAGTACAATATTTAAACTGATAAGACTTAGAACAAGTACATTTTTGTTTCAAAATCATTGTTTTATCTCGATAAAGAAAGGACGATTAAATGATGGTCTATTACGACTTTCAAATAAGACTGTTCATTTCTTCAGTGGCTGAAAAGTATTGAAAAACTAATCATAAACTAAATAAGTACGTAGTAATATGTTCAATATGAGGTTGCTTTTAAAAGGAGCTCTTAAACTACAATTATGCAATGGAAAAAATTTTTGTTTTTGAGAAAAATTATTTAAGGCATACACGTAAAGTAAACAAAACATTTAAGTCATACAATAAAAGGAAGTAGGTATCATTACCAAGTTTCGTTTGATAATTTTGAATAAATTGAGCATTGGGTAGATTGTTATAAATAAATTAATATATTTGTAATATCCCAATGAGTAGAAAAATTAGATATTCCGACGTTTCGCGACTCAGTGTAAATATATATATTCTCTGAAGAAGTGGCTTACGCTGAGTCACGAAACGTCAGAAAATCTAGTTTTTCTACTCATTGGGATATTACAAATATATTATTTATTTAATAAAAGGAAGGTCTAAAGACCGATTTCATTGGATAAAAATAAAACAACCATTAGAGGTATTAATGCCAAGGTTAAACTTGATAATTTCAAATAAATTGAGCATTGGATGGAGGGAACAATTGTTTACTTTTTACAATTTAAACTTGTGTTAGTTTAATTCGGTTATTTATTTACTCTGAATAAGTGGCTTACATCAATTCACGAAACGTCAAAAACAAAGTCTTTCTACTCATTTGGATATAACGAAAAATTTGTTTATTACTAATGAAACAACCATTACTAGTAAGCATTCGTATTTCGTATTAATATTGGGGACTGCAGTTTAGTAATTAAAAATTCATACCTTTTGAATATGTTAGTGACCAATTGGATTCGGAAGCTTGGTAAATAACACGTCGGTGTTTGGAGTGATGTGCAAAAGGTATGAATGTTGGTGTGAACATCAGTATTAGAATGCAAACATACATCCGACCGAAAATTCCCCAAAAGAGAGAGTGCCCTAGAATTACTTTATGTTGGAATTCATCATTGATTTGTTTTTCATTTTCTGAAGAATAATTAAATCTTGTGAACTAAACAAACATTCGTGGAATTAAATTGAAATTTGACATTTCATAACATTTGTTCTGAAATATCATGATAACGGTTGTCAATAAAATGTCTGGTATGGGAAGTTACAGATCTTTTACTTTGTTAGAGTTCGTAGAAAAGACAAAAGATGGAAAACACTTTTATTATAAAGCCCAACATAAATTTAAATTTATTTAAAATAACGTTTCGTTAAACTTAAAAAAACGACATGGGGATTCAAATAAGTTTGTTTTCTGAATAAGACTGAAAATCTCCAATTAGTTACTGTCAGATTTGATAGATGGTGAAGAAAATTTAACATGTGCCAATGCTAACACTGATTACAAAAAAACCCTTACAAACACATCAGTACTTGTTGCATATAATTGATTATATGTAAGAATGAAAAGACTGATTATTGAGCTAAATCGATGTCAAATACTGCTTAGTTTAATTATACAAATTTGATTGTCAGTAAGGGGTTTTGGAAGTTGTTGAAGTTCATCGAAATCATAAACCGATATAAGATAGACCACCGTCTTAATTCTGGAAGCACTTGATGGCCGTTTGGTATTAGTACGGGACTCCTCAGGTATATGTATCCAAGACCCTGAACGTGGTTTAGAAGTTGAGCGTTCAGAAGAGAGAGATCGAAGGCCCTCGGTTCGATTCATGCCTACAGGGTCACAGATGTACACTACTGAGGAGGTCCGTTCTAGGAAGAAATGACCGTTTCCTACACTCAGGTTTGGATAGGTTCGTGATTTCAAAGAAAAAACCTGTTTTTTCGCCTGACTGTAAATAGACACGCAGAAAGTTGTGTATGCATAAATCATTTTGATTTATTTTGGCAGTCGAATCATTATCACCAGTTTTTTTCACTGTGTCGTTTAATTTGAAATCTCGGTATCAAATACAAGCCAGTTAAGCAGTTTGGAATCATAACATCACAGAAAACGATATTTAATGGGTAAATCAAGCCAGTACGAGAATATTAACCTAGAAAAATTGCTAATCGGTAGTCACCAAGACTAATATATTCAAATAAATGTCAATTTGTATTACTTACTGTCACAGAGAACAACTGTGAATCAATGAAGCTCATAAATCACATTTACTTTGTGATCGAAAGAGAAAACTTTATGAGCTTTTAATCCCAGTGAATAATCATAATATATGTGACATATGAATGTCTAAATTTGCTTTCTATAAATAGGTCGTTATTAAAACTGAAAATTTTCCTTCTTTATGATTTCTTTGTATAAAATAGAATGAAACAGGAAACTAAGTGTGATTGATCAGGAAAAGAATAGTCTACCCTAAATAATACAATTTTCTCTGGAAAAAGTGTTATCGGAACTTTGTTCTCGTAAATAACTGTACAAACCTTAAACCTTTCACAGTCCAACTATGTTTTAAATTCAGATATATACTGTTTGATTTAGTGAGACGATGTGTAGTAATTCGACTGAATTAAAGATAGTGTTTATTTTGATTATTATCAATTTACGTTCCAGCTGAAAACAATCAAAAATTGGAAAGAGGAACAGATTTCCAAGAACAGTCCACAACGTACCCAACTTTTTATGCGTTAAACTGCTTAGAGTTAAACAATGTCGATCAGTTGTGACCTGTTTGTGGCAAAGTATGGTGGTTCTATCCCTAATTCTATGTAGGCTCATAAGTGTATACTATTTATAAGTATTGAACAGTAATCCCATTTTATGATTGTTGGTACTGGAATGTTTCCATCTGATGTTTATCTGTGATCAGATATGTTTTTTGAAGATTAATAACTATTTTTCTTAGTAATATTTTCCTAATATATAAAGTTATATTGGCCGTAAACAGAAGCATGGTTGGACAACATAATTAAAAACTTCAGTAAATATAGATAGTGACTAGCAGTGGGATCTAGGACATGCATTTCATTTTATTTGGGTTTTATCTTCTGGATGTATCCTCACCTGTGTTAATGTGCTTACTGGGACACGAACCTAGTCTGTATTAACTCAAATCCCCGACGTATTGTCAAATGAGGTGTTGAGCCTAGATAACCTCTGGTTTGTGTGAAGAAGATGAATCTCCTGTTGTTAACATTAGGGATTGAATTTTGATTAGTCTTACTTGGGATAAATGGACTCCGAGTGAACTGGCTTGAAGTTGTAATTAATTCACAAGTATTTAAATACAGATGGTAATATAGAGGCAGTCGGGCATCTGCCAAAGGAGACTGATCAAAATTCAGTCCTTAACATTAACAGTAGGATGATTCACATGTTTATAAATAAATAATTAGAAAAAAGTTAAAATAGCGAAGTGAAGTAAAATAATTTTATTGTACCATTTTCTCATTAATTGGATGGAAGCTGAATAAATAACCTTCGTATTCGTTTCATTGCCCAACACTTGTGTGAAAACAGTCGGTTTGACTAGTTGTCTTTCCACTTCATTGAATACTATTTCGGTGTTAGATATTTTGTTTCTAAAACGTTGATGTTTCGTCTTAAAGTTCTACTTGCTAAGTATGTTCATAAGTATGCATAACTACTCATTTATACAGGGTCACATGCATTCATAGTTTTAATAATGTGACAAAATTAATTTGCATTATACTTTCATCAAGTGGTTCCGACCAGATTAAGTGAATATTGAATACTATATACAACTCAATTGTTGATTAGGATCTATCATTTTATTTCAATTATACTTCACGTTTGAATACCAGCAGCTTCAGGATATGAAACAAACACATCATGAAAACGTTCTTCAAATGCTAACAGTTACAAATCGTTTAATTTGTATTTATAATAGTATATATACTTTTGTTACGGATCTGCGTAGTTTTTCTATTCAGATAACTGTTAATGATTCTGTGCAGACTGAATATAAGCTTTTAAAGAAAAGCATTTTTGATTTCACTAAACAATAATATTATGATGTGAACAAGAAATAAGACCGTCCTGTTGAAAATATATTTCCAGAAAACGTGACTAAGATATGTTTAAGTTAGTTGTATCACCTATTCAATCAACCCTTTTTCTCAATGTACAAGATAATAATAACAGTTTTTAAAATTTACATTTCCTTTAGTGAATCGAAATCAGTTTTGATAAAAGAGAATCAAATTCCAGTTTAACCTTTGTTTTAAACTATTGGCATTTCAACACTTTGTTACTTAATTACTTTGAAATTAACACCGCACAAAGAATCAATGACAGTCAAGTTTGTACAACTTGTTTAGGTCAACTGTTTGAAAAATCCATACTATATAAAGATAGTAGAATGCAAATAAATTCTAGAAAATATATTTAAAGAAGGAGTAATTAATTTTTTGACAATGTTGTTTTGTAGACTACGGTTGATTTCAAACTGTTTAGTACAGCGGGATATGATGCACAATATACTTAGTTTTAGAAGATCTTGAATATTAAAAGTGATTGAAGTGAAAGTGTTGCATGTACTCCCAGCAACATAGTATAAAATCATATTGCTCCTATTAATGAAGCTTATATACTTTTGTGAACTATTGCATGTAGTTTATCCAATATGATAGTTATGTTCGTGCAATTAATAAAAAGAAGGTCGCTAAAAATATATTTAGAGTATTCTAAAGTTTATATAATTATGTAACACTTTGAACAGCTTATCAAGCTTACATAGAGAAAGTAAATTTCTAACCAGTGTACTAAGTGTAACGTTAAATTGAGATTAATAAATTTCCGGGTCGTCAAATTTATGCTCTTACAAATGAACAAAAACAGTCATCAATTTGAATAATAATGTAGTCACCTAGAGTCTCATCTTCAAATTCTTGTAGACGTTTAAATTAGTCATTTAAATCAGAATATTATTGGATTTATTGTTATTTTAAAATTATAATTATGCTAGATTTTCAACGTTATAAAGTCTCAATAGATCAGTCGTCCAGATCATAGCAAAACTTCCAGTAATTACGTATGAACTTAATTAGATTGAATTATAAAATTTTAGATAAGGTATTATTATTATTGAGATCATGGGTCAATTGAAGCTAGACCACCATTGAAAACCTGGAAGCACTGGACAGCCGTTTCGTCCTATTATGAGACTCCTCAGCAGTGCGCATCCACGATCCCGTCTCATGAGATTACTAAAATCTCTGCAAAACCCCCTTCTGATATTATTATTATTATCAAATTGACTATATGGTCTGTTTATTACTTTCAGTTATACATATATATATATGTAACTGTGTATAATAAATTAATTTTGGCACCATATTTAAGTGTATTTTTATTCAGTCATAAAAATACTGTCATAATCTGTTTGTTATTGTTATTTTCGTTGTTGATAATATGTTTGTCTAGAATTGGAAAAATAACAACAACTGTTTTATAAAGGATACATAAATGTATATTATATACCTGTACATAGATACACTTAAAATGAATACTGTTTCATGAAATTATTGTTTTTCGTCTTTTTCTTGGGGGGGGGAGTGATTTGACACAGAACAGTGTTGATAGTGTTGCTTAGTTTGGTTAGTGTTTATTAGTTGTATATTCATTTGACAAATATATACCAAAAGTTAAATGCTCTAAACTAGTCGCCAAAAATATTTTTTATAGTATAAACGTATACGACTAAGAAAGTGGCTAGTGAAATGTGTCTTTACTTAACCTTTTATGGGCAATTTATATATTTCTTTGTTTTGTATTGTGTAACTACCCTAATTTTTGCATTGGATAAACATAAGATGAATAATAAATGACCTTGGTATATGATAAATAATGATGAATTATGTGCACTACTACGTGTTACGTGATGAAGTAATAAATCAGTTGATGTTAATGAATAATTAATTATATAAGTGAATAGGTAATTTGCTTGGATTATAAAATACGACGAAAAAGAATAAGATTATTTAGAAGAACATGAAAAGGTATAACTTACTTACCTACGCCTGTTACTCCCAATAGAGCATAGGTCGCCGACCAGCATTCTCCAACCCACTCTGTCCTGGACCTTACTTTCTAGTTCTATCCAATTATTATTCATTCTTCTCATGTCTGTCTCCATTTCTCGGCGTAATGTGTTCTTTGGTCTTGCTCTTTTCCTTTGGTCTTCAGGATTCCAAGTGAGATCTTGCCTTGTGACACAGTTGGGTGCTTTCCTCAATGTGTGCCATATCCACTTCCTGCTCTTCTTCCTGATTTTTTCCTCCGCTGAAACCTGTTTTGTTCTCTCCCACAGTAGAATGTTGCTGATAGTGTCTGGTCAACGGATCGAAGTATTTTGCGTAGACAACTGTTAATAAACGCCTGTATCTTCTGGATGTATAATGTTCTAGTATAATTCTGCTTTGATTAGTGACTGTGTTGTGGGGTTAAAATGCATTCGTTCATATTTAAGGAATTTAAAGGTTTTTATAGCGAAAAGAATTAATTTTTAATTTATATTTGATCATACTTACTTTTCACATCAAAAAAAGCTAATAATAACACAACCGAGCTTTTCTGTATCTTGATAGTTATTTTGTTTCCATGAGTAGTATAAGTACGGTGTAACTGAACAAAACGAATGGATTTTTAATAGTAAGATTGAAGTTTTGATTAAATCTTTGTAGGACATATTTTTATTTTTAATTAAAGCTAAATATGATGGTATTTTTAACAGGTGTCAGTTGTGTACATTTGTGTTGGCACCAAATAGTTTGTTAACAGGGTTTTTACGCGATTTGAATAAAAGTTTGACAAACGTCTATTTTTCATTAAATGAAGAATGAGATGCAAGTTATTAGTTTACAAGATCTTTAGTTCAACTTGGGAAATCTTAAAATTGATGCAAACATATAAATGTTGAATTAAACGAATAAAAATACTACTTATTTTTAGGGTTTTGCAGTGATCCTGAAATTTTTATAAATTTATGTAACCATCAACTTTGTACTTCCTCAGCAATTAGGCTTAACAAAAGTATTTCGTATACAAAAACAAAAAACGTACGTGAGGTTTATTACTGAACATCGTTTTAGGTTTTAATAAAATATAAAAAAACTTATTGAAGATACAAGACTTTATCTATAGACTCTTTGGTTGGATATTAGTTGAATAAAAGTGTTTTGAAAAAGGTCATTCAAATTCCAACAGTAGGAGAACCTTTTGGTTACTACCAAAAGTTATATGATAATTGTTTTGCATTGTTCCGTAAAAAAAGGTTTACATCGGGACAAAACATTTAATGTAATATAGCTTTAATTTTTTTGTAAATCGGTCAAACGTGATTGAAGAGTGGAACAGTACAACGGTCATATTTTATTTTTATTATGCTGATACGTTTAAGTGTTGTCGAATAGTGGATTAAGTATTTGTCCAAATACTTTATTATTTCCGCTTCTGCTTATCTTCTCACATTGTAATTTTCATCCTTCTTCTTTCAAAGGTTTAACAACTATATTCGTCAAAGTCTCACTTAATCACTTATTATGTAATATTTAGTCGCACACTGCCTATACATACATTTATTCATATGCAGTACTATCCTTTAATCCAATGTTTAAAAAAATATTTTGTAAAATGAAAAATCTTTTCAAAAACAGTGATGAGTAATGAGGCCCATAAAAGATAACTAAGTGTATGTGAACAAGACTGTTCTGTCGACAACAATAACAAGCAATGGAAATTGAAATAAGCAGATATAGTCAAATAAATTGAAGTATATATACATATATATGCCAAAAAGACGATAGTTTGTCTTTTCATCATTTCTGATGAATCTTTTGTTAATTTGTTAGTTTATTACCTATTTTTATTCATAGCCATTTATTTTCACATTTGAATACTGAATCAGCTGATGTTGGTATATAATTGTGTAATCAACGGGTAATGATAACCTCTTACTTGCGTATGAGTCGTCACAATTAAATACTGCGAATTAGGAAAAAACAAGCATATTTGTTACCGTTGTGAAACACATTTACTAGTTAGATTTATTTTATTATCTGTTTACCTTACCTCAACTAGTACACATGTTGGTTTAAAAATGTAATTAGCTCTTACATACCTTACGTTACGAATATAAGGGAAACTCATAAATAACATCCTGCTGTAGAGGTCAATGGATGTCTGTTTTTTATATTTGACAAAGGGTATTGAGGAAACTGTTACTTTCAAAAAGGATAACCTTTGTAGATTTTTGACCTCTTTAATTTTTTTAAAAATTTGGTAAATAAGTGTCGCCTGTTCTTAGTTGATGAATTCTCGATGATTCAGAAAAAAAGTTACCTTTAAAAATAACATCATATAAAGAACCATTTAAGGCTAAGAAGCAACAGATGGTTGTTTTATTCTAGTTTTATAATCACCTAAACAAGTCGAACAGCTGGCCTACAATAACATGCAACAAGAACTTTAAAGGCTTGCAATAAACGGGATACTAATAACATGTTTAGTTGAATTCCGATTTTTAAAATGTCAGTCATATTAGTATGTAGCCTATTTTTAAATTAACATCATTAACGATCACGGTTCATGAAAATTTCATTTCACGAACTTCTTTGCAAATTATGAAATAGAATTTACTGTTATGAAGGCATGTAAACTGTGCAGTACAAAGTGTATCTATGGCTTTATATATTTTTAATCTTTATGATAAGGTGTAATACTATATACATATTGACATTCTGCTTCGATAATGAACCAATTATTTTGAAACTTACTATTGAAAACGAGGATGCGACCTAATTATTTGAAGATTATATAAGGGAAAAGCAGTAATCACAGAATCATTTTCAAGTCCTAAAAATACATATGTATGAATATTGATTTCAAATGTAATATGGTTGGTTTTAAACTTTAAAATTACATACAAGGGTCGTTTTAAAAGCTGTCTAAAGTTATACATATCATGTTACTTACCTTTTATTTCAACTTCTCGGCTCATGACACCTGCATTTACGCTGTTTATCTTACTCACTTACTTACGTCTGTTACCCTCAATGGAGCATAAGCCGCCGACCGACATTCTCCAACCCGCTCTTTCCTGGGCCTTCCTTTCTAATTCTATCCAGTTGTTGTTCATTCTTCTTATATCTGTTTCCATTTCTCGGAAACTGATATAGAAGACAGGGTTTTATCATCACTAAGATAAACAGCCCTATATTTCAACTTTCCAGCTCAGTAAATGCAGGTGTCATGAGTCGGTAAGTTGAAGTAATGGGCTGTTTATCTTAGTGATGATAAAATCTTATCTGCTATATCTATTTGTTTAAAACCATGTAGTAAATTTTCATAGTCAGTCATCGCATTAATATTATGAAAAAAAGACGATTCGCTTATTGACTTATAGTTTAATACACATATGTATTACTGTAAATAAAAGTTTATTGACAGTTTATTATCAGTGATTCGATTTGAATGCACAAATTAAACAGGCTCCTTGTAGTGATAAGTTTGACTAGCAGTATTCTGCTATGAACTTCAGCTGTTCGAAAATTTATGAGCAAAGATCATTTAAAATCATGCTACTATATTTCATGATGAATATTTGATGCGAATAGGTTACCAGAAGGCTTTTGATAAGTGGTTACTTTGTTGACTTGGATTAGCATAACCTAAGCGCAGACAGGAGGACATATACTCAATTTTTTATTCCTTGGACTAATGATCACTTTGCACATCTGATCAATAAAAATGTATTCAACGCTGAAAACTAGATAGTCCGATAATGGTTATTGATAAAAGAACTTGATTTATTCTAGTAGACGTTTAGTCACTTTATAGTTGAATCAGTAATAACGTCACTGCTCTTGTTCACTAATTATGAAACCTTTTTATCCATTAGTTTACTTAGAAATACTAATTAGTGCTCATCTTTTTATATTTGCTTGCTCACCTATCGGGAAACCTTAGTTGAGATTAAATTTTGTGAGTGTTGATTTCTGT
Source organism: Schistosoma mansoni (assembly GCF_000237925.1). Lineage (NCBI taxonomy): Eukaryota > Metazoa > Platyhelminthes > Trematoda > Strigeidida > Schistosomatidae > Schistosoma > Schistosoma mansoni. The sequence goes on along the minus strand of NC_031502.1, from coordinate 30,197,469 downwards.
GATTAGCTTAATTCTGTCACAAAGTACGAGTATTGTTTTTAACTACCTATTACAGTTATCAACAACTTACTCAACCCCGCAAATAAAATAATTAAGATAAAGTTTTTCCCAGCTTAGTGCTGTATTATATACTGCCTAAGTGAATAATTAGTGTTCATGTCTTAAGACTGAAAAATTGTACTTTTTTCTTAACACCGATAATGACATTTATCTAGATATTTTTTGATTTCTTGACACCCCGCGATTGATGAATTAAATTACGCAAAAACTAAAAATAGATGTTTGTCAACCTACAGTCGTTAATAATAAAGCTCTATACTTAAAGCAATAGTGGTACCATAGAAAATTATCTGATCAGGGTTATTAGAGGTGCTATAGAACTGACCCTTCTAAATGAATGAAAACAAAATTCAGTACTATCCAATCAATCGTGAGAACTGTGGTTTAGAATAAACGAATGTTTCAGGAAAGAATTGCCTATGAAATTCCAATAAACATATCTTGATAAATTATAGAGAACCACTACATTAAAGTCATGAAACATACATTTTAGATGGACGAAAATTTCGTTACGTGAAACCAAGTTCAGGTTATTCAACTGTCCTTAATAAAAAAGAATTATAACTGGTTCTGTTGGATAGGCTAGTTGCATTCCGCTTATTCCTAATTCTAAGGAATTAATTAACAAATCCTTTCGAAACCATTCCCTTGGGAGGTAAAAAGTACAATAAATTTTTCAAGTATATTTATCCGCCTTTTATTAAGTATATATAAAAAGTACACAGGGCGTCATAGAAAATTACCATGCATTTATAATATGTCTATCGTTTAAAAAAAATTAGATGTTATCGGTGTGAGTATGTAATACATTTAACTTCTTTACTACATCGTTACGCTTGTACATCTGAAAAATGACAACGGGAACTCATAAAAACCGTTTATCGACAGCTCTCAAATTTAGGGCAACATATATACAAGACACGATGTTTACATGGCAACATGAAGACTGTTCATCTCATAAAACTGTTATGACTACTAAGATATTATGTCAAATGGTAAATATTTATAACGTGTTGTGATTGGTATTGCATGTGAAATAAATTTCAGGTGTTGGTTTTTCAGGATTTTGCGATCTTAAAGCAATCTGAAGAGATGTTCTAGTAAGTAATGATGCTAACTATAAATGTAACAGATTAAGTTTCAAATAATTAAAGAAAGCATCAGGTCTCTTAGTGAAATTGTTGATTATAAGTGGAGAGATGGCTACTCGACAATGCGAATTTGGTATATATTAGAAAGCCATAGGAAAGACTAAGGGTTTATCGCTTATTTGCTTTGAACTTCTTTATTTCGATTTACTGGTTTTGTCCAATATTTTAAGTTCCTAGTTTACTCATTGAAACAATAACGATATATGATGGACGAAGAAATATTTATTTTCAATTATTTTCTCACTAAATCGGCATAGAAATGTATAGAATAATTCAGTTAAGTGTTGAATAAACACTAAGAAAGTGGTGGTAGGTCAGTTTAAACGTGTATCTGAATATCTTCTCTAATTGATATTAATCAGTAAGTAACTCAACGGGTGAAAATTCGAAATTAGTTTCCATGAAACGGTGCAAAGAAAACCAAGTAATTACGTTAGTAGAACAGATATGAAATTGTTTAGAAAATAAAAATATATTTTTAGAAACGTATAAATAACTAAGTGGGAGATCAGAGGAAATAGAAATGCTGCATAAACGTTTTTCTTATACAATAACTAGGTTTGTTGACATGTGTTACTATGGCTTCCTCGGTATGTAAGAGACTGATAATGTTAACATGGGGTAGGTTCGATGGAATTCTATAGATAATCTTTAAAACTGCATTTATGTCGATGTTATGATCAGTATCAATCTAATGTCTAAGAATAAAGCTTCTTGTTATTTCATTTTTTCCTCTAGTTAACTATGTAGGATTATGTCTAAAATTTCAATGATGTAACTATCAGCTTGTACGCCCAATATTACTGACGTTATAGAAACAACTGGAGTGGAAACGGGACTAATCAGTTTTTCTTTATTTCCTGGATTCATTATAAGTTAAAAAAAAAACATAATCCTGCAGCGCTTGATGTTCGTTCCATGGCTTTCCTCATTTATTAATTCACTATTTTACTGTTTAATTATATTGCCTATTTTTTGAAATTACAGTTCAATTGTGAAATAACCAGCCAGTGAAGTAGTAGTTCAACGTATAAAGAAACATCCTAGAATGGATATTTCATGTTCGTTCTCCATTCAGTTGCTAGTTATTTGTCAGTGGTCACGAGAAAGTAACGTTGAGTACGGTGTTTGTAACACTAGAACAAATTGAAACTAACCGTTCACAAGTTAACAACTGATTAGGAAACAGAATTTTTTATAGAATCATAATTATAAATGTAGATTGTATACTACGAAAAAGAATATGTTGAGAACCTGTGTTAATATATATGGAGCGATTTACATCAAAAAGAACTAATTTCCATGCCTGAATTGATAGGGAATTTTACTATAAGTGTTACAGTTTAGATATTATTTAGGTTTACATTTGTTTTTATCTGCAGACTGCCCTATGTTTTAGTAAAACATTTGCTTGATGGATACATTTTGTATGAGCATAGTCTAAAGATAACTAAATACAAATTATACAAACAAATTTTTGTTCGATAGGCTAACTCCATAAAATGCGACTTCAGTATGAAATCTCATGAGTAACATCAACTTCTGTTTAGATTAGAAGTAACTTAGGCTGGTATTCAGGTTTCGTTAATTCGTGGTTACTGATTTTTCATTTTAAACTATAGCTAAGTCACAATGTTGAATTTTAGCCTTGATAAAATAATATTCAGTTACGCTTTGAACTGATTTGTTACTAATGGAGTTGCAAAAGATTGTTTTCTCTGTTGCTAACACCCACTATGAAAGGATAAAAATAAATTTTAAAGTCCTCTTAAAGCGTTTATAATTCCCAGCACTGTCATATTTATGTACTAGCTTTTTTCTTTTAAACAGTTACTCCAATTTTATTTTTACAATATCGGCAAGATTATAATTCACTGATGAACCAGTCAGATTTAGGATAACAGGTCTCAGATTTTTGCGTAAAATTCATTCATCCAAACGACTCATCTAAGCTTGTCATTTTTACTGCGCATACATCGCTACAACACTCATACCACTGAATAGCCGAAGTTCTAAATGTTGTAGTCAGTGTTACTAGTGCTTTTATTATCTAGTTAGCAAAAATAATCATAATTTGACTTAGTCTCAATCTAAATCGAGCGAAAAAGTTCCTATTCTAGCAGATGTCTTCCTCCAACATATATTTCATCGAATGACAACATCACTGTAGTCTGAGTAAGGTCCACAAGTAATTTGATTAACAAAATCACAAATAAAGTTCTTAATAATCCCATTTGTTTCAGCCGCCCAATTATAACGTCTTCTCTGAAATCTGCTGTAAACTGATTGCACGCGAGCATCAGGTACTAAAATTGGCAGCCTGACCTTGAGACCCCTCAAACGCTTCTGATTATAGTTATAGTCTTGCCAAAGTGATTCTTATTATTCACACTGCTTTATAACCCTCATTAAGCCCTAGTAAGTAAGAGGACATTCTCAAGGTCACTAAGGCATCGCTCAAAGATCGTCCATAAATTATAGTCTCATAGCATTATCTTATACAATACTGAGTTTTACTGCCACTTTTTTCGTTGAAATTTAGATTATTTATCTCAACATTGTCATGATATACCAGGATTGACAATAAAACGATTATATTTCGAATTAACTGGAGCTGTAATCTATTCTCATCCAAAATATGCTCAACTATATGATAATTTTCACAAAAATGTACACCAATCAAATTCGAAATCGAACGTATTTAAACAAAACAATAAAACGAGTATCAATCATCCTAAAAAATCAAATAAATTACCAAGTAAATTTGTAACAGTTGACGAAACTAATTTTCCACAATCGTATACTTCCCATAACTATCGAGAAAACCATGTAAATTCAACAGTAATAACAACAACGACAACAAAATTGTTAAAACAATCAATTGAAACTGTAACAAATGATAATAATCAATTAGAGAACAAACTTAATTCTAAGTATCCAGTGAATTTCAGTTGTGAAATTTATGTGCATTCACGTGTGAATTCACGTATCATGATAAGATTTCAGTCGTTCTACATACCGTCACAACAGCATTTATTATGTGATGAAAACTATCTATATTTATTTGATTCAAATACACCACAATATCGTGCTATGGTTAGTTTGTTTTATGATGCTTCATTATGATTAATAATGGACCTTTTATGTATGTCGTTGATATGCTGTTTGTATAGTTTAGATTGAATAAACTATGTGATTTGAATATTCATACAGAACTACTGGGATGTAGTTGAATTCAAATGACAACGACTGGATGGACGTGACCGATACAAACATCTATTTGTCAATACATAGGGAAATTTCAATTAACACAAAATTATGTAATAAAATTCGTTTAACGTTTAAATGCTGATGATTTATTTTTTTCTAAAAAAGCGCTTATTTTTCGTGATGAATGGTAGAAATATAGTTATAGTAATTCATATACTTATCCTTTTTATTTACATAAAGCCAACCAATAAATGACAGGAATGGAGATTACCAAAATATTTTTATGATAACTTATTAAGGGTTTGTTTCATAAGTTACACGGAACGATTTTTGAGAGCTCACATAGTTTTTTACACAACATTGAAATACTTATTAAAAAGTATTTTGATAATTATATAATTTTCCTATTGCAGACTCAGTAAGTCCCTGGATCCTAGTTTTGATTTTTACGGTAAAATTTGAGCTGAGTGTGATCGCTTTAAAAATCTAGAGAGATCACCATTGAAAGACTTAGTGTTAGATATATGCTACAGTAGCTAATAGAATAACGCGATGGCGTTCGAAGCGAATGGTACTGGGTGCGAGTCCCAGATTGAACATCAACACTAATGTCCAGGTACATCCAGCTAACGAGTCCCAAATAGGACGAAACGCCCATCCTGGATTCCACTGCTAGCCAATGTGCTACATATTACCTATTAAATCAATGGTTCTTAAGAAGAAATCAAAGTTCCAACGTATTATCAATGTTTTCTTGTTTTTATAGTCCTTGAAGTTATTAAAAATGGATTTTACTAAGTATTAGTGTAGCACTATATACATATGTCATACAAAAGGAGTACTTTTTCCTGTAGCATAAAGATTGTTACAAAATACGTAGATTATCAGAATGTAACCAATAGAACGTTGGTACATATTTTTCTAACGAACTGTAGATATAAATGTTAGAGTAACTAATGTATTTAATAACTATAGAGGCAAATGAGTAGACCATGGGTATTAGATGTTTTGACCTCAGAATATGTGATATTTTTTTCATTTCAATTTCCTGCTTTTGTGATTTCATAGCAAAGGAATAACAGTGATTATTCAAATATGAATAAATTTGTAGTTATTCAGCTGTTTTCACTGGATTAAACTGATCTAGTTTAGAACTTAATTCAAGTAATATTTTATCAGTTTTACGGTGATGGGATGTAATTGACAAATAAATGAAAAACTGTCTCATGAAAATACAAAATGATAAACTTGATTAGCAAACTTATACTTGTGGCAGCTACGGAATTCCTGATCCTTATCGAGTTTAATAATGTCAGCATTTATAAGTAAATATGATATTCTTAGCTGTTGACCCTTTAAGGTCATGTACATTATATAGTTCTTCATAAAGCGAGTATTCTGTAAAATTTATTTTACAAACTAGTTGTGCATCGTGTTTATTTCCATGACATTTGTTTGTGGCAAGTTCTTTAAAAATGAACCTTCGGACGTGCTTTGTATATTATTACTCCATTAGATTTTATCAGAATTTCCATTTGAAGAAAAATAACTAAATTCAAGCACAACAAGTTCTATTATTTACAGTGGATTATATTCCATGAGTGTTGGTTGAGTGCTTAAGGCGTTCGGCTTCCAGTCACTGTGTCACACGATCGAACCACGCTTCACTTAATTTGGTTTGAGAATCCGGATAGAAGCTTAACTAATCCTCACAACTTAAGTGAGGATTATACCTAAATACATGGCTAATGAGTTAGTTATATAAAAATACACATCGTTTCCTTTTTTAAAGATAACACTTCATTTTCATTTCTGGTAATTATTAAGAATTTAAGGAATACAGAGATCATGATCCATTCAGCACGTTTTGTATCGGTTTGATTGATTGATTAAAAGATTTCGCGAAAAATAATCAAATGTGTCCCTGTTTTAATGTTCATCTTTATAAAGAAAATAATCATTTGGAAAATTTGAAAAAAATGAAATAATTTTTCCAAATATTTGTTGTCCTCTCTTTTTTGTTTCCGATTTGTGAACATTTTTACTTTTTTGGTGTAAATTAAATAATTTTGATGATCTCTTTTTTCAGGCAGAAGCCGGTGGTGAAAGAGGTCTTTGTCAGCATCATTTTCCTACACAACCAATTTTCACAACAAAATCATTTGTTACAATTGTATTCAGGTAAGTATTATGAGTTTATAAATTAAATCTGTCGATTGTGATTATGTAAGGACGGCTCATAACTATATACATACATAATTCACTATTATACTGTCATAAATACAATTCTTCAAACAAAGTTCTGACAGTTTGTTTCTTGAAGCTTAATTGTACATAGCTTATAACTGAGACATTTTATTGAGATACAGACATTAGGGAGGTGAATCACTTTATTTTAGTGAATGAAGCTTACAAATAAGAATGAGTTGGATTAATAATCTAGTCTTTCCAGTTGACAGATTTGTGCTTATTAGTTAACTGAAAACAGTGTCTAATAATATTTTACTAAAAGTTTGTAAAACACTTTCAACGCTTGAAAAGATTTTGGTAATATTATTGAGTGACAAAGTTGAGTCAGGTTCATAAGTATACGATTTAAGAATACACTAGGGAAAGAATTGTAAGATTTGACTACAGTAATTTATAACCAATATTAGTGAGTGTGGCGAGAACGCATTCTAATATGACATTAAGTACCAATGATTCATATTCTTCTCAGAAACATTAGACCGCTTCTATGAATCAACCATTATGTTATTTCATTTATAGCGAGTTAAGTCAAAAGATTTATAAAAACTGGGAACTTTGAGTACGTGTGCAGTCATAGATTTACATCAATAATAATTTCGTAGAAGATAAGGCAGAAAGTGGCTTATAATTTAAAGTAAGTTGAATTTTCAAAAATCTGATTCTAATTTATGATCTATGGACTTGATTAGAAAGCGAGTAGCAACAAAAGCATCTGCATCAAAAAACTGGATTGTAGTCTGCCTACATTTTTAAACGATTACGTTCAATGATGTTGGATTGTTAAATTCCCTATCAGTATTTGGATAGTATTTCAAAGCATCCCATGGCAACTTTATCTAACGCTAAGTGTGAAGGCAAAAGTGTTAACTTTACAAAAAGCCTATATTATTTACAGAATTCTATCTTTTCATAAACTGATATCTGTCGGGAGCTAGAGATTTCCTGAGACCTTATAGGTTTTCAATTTTCCTGATTAATCTAATATCACATCTGCTGAAGGAAGTGGTTGTTGACTAATTGAAATAGTCATTTGCTTTCAATGTATTGAAACCAATTTTTTCGCTACAATTGATACCAGTCATAATATTTTTGCTGTAGCTCTGTTTCACTTATGCTAATTCACCTCACAGTTTACTGCAGAAAACTACCATACTTTTTAGTTAATTAATATCTTCAAATTATTAAATCCTTACCATTTAACTCTCCGAAGATCGTTTTTATATAACATTACTGCATCTCAGTTGGACATGAAATCATTGGTCGTCATATTCAATCACAAAGTCATAAATATTTTTACGTATTAAGATTTTAAATATTATTAGCAGTAAAGCGTATTTTTATTTAGAAATCGTCAAATTAAATATTAGTTTCTGCCAAATGAATAGCAGTGAGATTGAAGACAAATATTTCAGCTTATTTGAGGCTCATCAGCTGATACTTACTTACTTACTTACGCCTGTTACTCCCAATGGAGCATAGGCCGCCGACCAGCTTTCTCCAACCCACTCTGTCCTGGGCCTTCTTTTCTAGTTCTATCCAGTTCTTGTTCATTCTTCTCATGTCTGTCTCTATTTCTCGGCGTAATGTGCTCTTTGGTCTTCCTCTTCTCCTTCGACCTTCAGGATTCCATGTGAGGGCTTGTCTTGTGACACAATTGGGTGATTTCCTCAAAGTGTGCCCAATCCACTTCCAGCGCTTCTTCCTGATTT
>NC_031502.1:30132095-30188889 GCF_000237925.1 Schistosoma mansoni | reverse complement strand
TAATCTTAACTGTTCATTCTGCAAATATCAGTTCGTCTTCTCTGATTTTGATTGTTCATGCATTTTCATATCTGATTGCGCTTCATTCCTGTTCGTTCCTTAACGATCTTCTGCCAAAATACATTCTATGTCTGACCATCACCATATACTACTTATATGGATATAAGTAAACCACACCACAGTAATAATAAACGAATGTTTACTTCTTTCAATTTGTTTACTTATATGACTATCGAAATTATTAATAATCTAAACGAATAATATAATTATCAGAAGGGGTTTTGTGAAGATTTAGTATTTTTCATAGTTGAAAGCGTCCCAAATCTTACTGAAGAGGATGTGGAGTATCTTTGCAGGTGCTGTTACATTTGCTTTCAGTGCCTCTGCCGGGATGTTGTCTGGTCCCGCTGCTTTGCCACTCTTGATTTGTCTAATGGCCATGCTGATCTCTTCAATTGTTGGTGGGCCAATATCGATTGGGAGGTCTGTGGGTGCTGCTTCGATGTTGGGTGGGTTCAGTGGAGCTGGTCGATTCAAGAGTTCCTTGAAGTGTTCTACCCACCTGTTTCGTTGTTCTTCAATATCGTTGATTACTTTGCCTTCCTTGTTTTTCACTGGTCTTTCTGGTTGACGGTAATTTCCAGCAAGTTTCTTTGTTGTATCATACAGTTGTCTCATGTTTCCCTCTCTTGCAGCCTTTTCCGCTGTCATTGCTAAATCTTCCACATATTTACGTTTGTCGGTCCTGATGCTCCTCTTCACTTGCTTGTTTGCCTCTGTGTATTCGGCTTGTGCCTTGGCTTTTTCTGCTCTTGTTCGGCTGATATTGATTGCTACCTTCTTGTTCCTCCTTGCTTCAATTTTATCCAGTGTACCAACAGTGATCCATTCCTTGTGATGGTGCTTCTTTTGGCCCAGAACCTCCTGACATGTTGAAACGATTGCCTCCTTGATACCTTTCCAGCTGCTCTCTATGGTGGTTCCCTCTCCATTGAGTAGGTCATGAAAGGCCTCGAACCTGTTGCTGAGGGCTATGTTAAATTCGTTGAGTTTGTCAGCATCTCGAAGAAAGGCCGTGTTAAACTTTTGTGATGTTGTCCGCGCCATTGTCCAGTGCTTCTTGAGTTTTAGTTTCATCTTGGCGACCAGCAAATGGTGGTCGGATGCTATATCAGCTCCTCTTCTGGTTCTCACATCCTCCATCGTCCTCCTGAACTTTTTGTTGATGCAGATCTGGTCGATTTGATTTTGTGTAGTGTGATCCGGTGAAATCCAAGTGGCTTTGTGTATGTTTTTGTGTGGGAATATGGTGCCACCTATGACCAGTTTATTGAAGGCACATAGGTTTGCAAATCTCTCACCGTTTTCGTTCCTTTCTCCCAGTCCATGTTGTCCCATGACGTCTTCGTATCCAGTGTTGTCCTTTCCAACCTTGGCATTGAAATCTCCCATTAGAATGGTCAGGTCCTTGGTTGGGCACTTCTCGAAGATTGACTGCAGCCTATCGTAGAATTGGTTTTTAGCGTCTTCATCGTAGTCGTTGGTCGGCGCATAGCATTGGATGATGTTCATTGTAATACCCTCTCTCTTTGTTTTGAAGGAGGCTTTGATGATCCTCGGTCCATGAGATTCCCATCCTATAAGTGCATTTTGTGCTTTTCTAGACAGCATCAGTGCCACTCCTTGTGTATGTGGGGCATTTTCTTCTTCATGACCGGAGTATAACAGAAGTTCCCCTGAAGACAGTCGTTGTTGTCCAACCTGCGTCCAATGTGTTTCACTGATTCCAAGCACTTCCAGGTTGTATTTCCTCATTTCCGCAGAAATTTGGAAGACTCTGCCGGTCTCCCACATTGTCCGGACATTCCATGTACCTATAAAAATTGTCGCTCTGGTTGTAAGAAGGTGCATCGGCCTCGTGACTTCCGAAGGAACTCGGCTTTCATCATGAGACGTCATTTTTCCTTCTACTCCCAGGGCAGAGTTTGAATGGTTTGAATGATTTTTTCTGATTAGCGTTTTTTTAGCGAGTTGATTTTCTACGGGATGGGGTCGCTAACCCCATGCCCAACCCTCCTCCTTTACCCGGGCTTGGGACCGGCAGTAGCCCCTGGAGGAGCTACAGGCGGATAAGTAGCATCGAAAAGTGTTATTAAAGCATAACTGTAAGCAATAGCGAGACACTAGTATACAGAAACTCGTATGTCAACAGTATCCAATGAAATTTATTCCTGAACCTCCGCCACCGTGATGTACACACGCCTATAAATCATAAAAAGTATTGTTAGTAATGATTACCACTTTTATTTATGTTGGCTGGATAACTAGTGAAAAGCAGCAGCAACGAATAGCCATCGCACGATATCTCAAGTATATTGCAAGTATAGGAAGTGGTACTGTCATCTGCATCACTAAGTAACTTTAGCTAGGTAATCAACAAAAAGCGCAGAATCTCGTACATCTGTTGGATGAAAAGCTGTAAGCAGTAAAGTTCAACGATGTTGAAATAAAACATGTATCACCAGTAAAAGTGGATCATAAATCAGTAATGTTTCAAAATGACGTGTTGAAAATGTAAACCATTTGATAGAAATTCAATGGTCTGAAAGATTTTATGGTCAAAGAACGAGATATGAAGGTTCTAAGTATTTTTCTATGAGGAGTTATCGATGTTCGTCACTGGATTTACGTGATAATAAGACAAAGCATCCTTCTACTACCTCAGTTTTTCAGCGATTTTTCGACTCGTTAGATAAAATGAAAAAGATTTTCAAAAGCGTTCTATAAAAGCACACCATTTTTGTAATCAAATAAATCAGTCATTTTTTAAAAACTGTTTTAGTCAATAGACAGATAGGCATTATTCATTACATTTCAGAAAAAACAAAAACAAAGAAATGTTAACACCATTACTGTCAGTCATTTTTAATAAGTTTTCATTGAAACAAAAGAACAAAATATGAAAAAAAATTAATTTGCCTGTAGTCAACATGTTAAAATGTTAGGACTATGTGAAATCAGCAGTGATTCATAATGAATTAATGACTAGGGTTAGAAAAAGTCTGCTAGCTATATAATATAGAAATTGTTTTCATCAAGCTTTTACATGAAAACCATTTATTTATTATATTCTATAGAATAAAGTTTATGAGGTATGTGACAAAGCAGAATAGTTGGAAGTAATTAGGCGTGAAGTACGAAGTTAAGTTTGTGTGTATCCTAATACATCCATTTATGTATTGTAACTGGTTACCAAATAAGTGTATTCTATCAGTAAACACTGAAACGTAATCACAGTTATTATTTGGTTATTATTGTGTGAAGAATTATTCAACAAGATACTGTTCTAAAGGGTTTGTTGATTTTTATCATCAGAGAATGATTAAAGAATTTTGAAAACTAATCGGCCATTAAAACCTTTGAATTAGAAATCACTCATTCAAATCTTTATCACACTTTGGTTCGCTTTTAACTTCTGCCCTACACTATAACTGAAGCCTGATATATTAATTCATAGTTAGTCAGAAAAAAAAAGTTAGTTTGTCTAGTCTTGGTATTTTTCCAAGAAGTGATCAGGTATTTGATAAATTGCTTTTCATACTCTTGACATTATCTACTCAATTTAATCAAAATTTTATTACAATAAATATCTGTACTTATACTAATTACTAAATCGACTATTCACTCCTCTATTTTTTTTCAGTTTTGCTAAAATGTTACCTTTTTTTAAAAAAAAAAGGGGGGAAATGATTCTAATGCTAATGAACAATAGTTTAATTGACTTGATATGATATAAATATCTTTTTTGAGAATTATTGAAAGCAATTTATCTTTAATTTGCAAAGGTGCTAATCTGTATGTAATCTGACTACGGATTATCAATTTAGTTGATAATGAATGTCTATTTATCACCATGCTTTTATACTAGCGATTGTATCTAGAAGAAAAAATGTTTGTTTTTTTTTCGATATAATAATAATAAAGCACAATGTTGTCTTTCAATGCAATGGCTTTATATTCTAGTGATTTTATGCTCTAGCATTGTTTGTTAGTAACTGCATGGGAATTTTTAAGCTAGACAGATAATCATCTATAAACTGTTATTGATTGTAGGGACTTATGTTATGAGAATACAACTCATATCTAGGAGTTTTCTAATGGTCTACATAGGAAAGTATAAATAAATTGCATTAAACTAAAAGCTTAAGTATAGCTTATTTAAAGTAGGTTTTTCATCTATACTTCCATATCTGGTTTAACTTTTCAATTAAAGTATGTTCTTTTTATCAGAAGGGGTTTTTTGTGGAGATTTAGTATTTTCATAGTTGAAAACGTGAGTCAATTGAAGCTAGACCACCAGGGAAAACCTGGAAGCACTGGACGGCCGTTTTGACTCACGCTTTCAACTATAAAGTATGTTCAATAGTTCAACATTACTATTCGTACCACTAATCAAGATGAATAATTAGAGACAACTTCAAAGTAGTCTCTCATCACAAAGTAGTGATAAGCACAAGTAATACTGCTAAGTAGTAAGTTTATGGCTGAAACTGACACTTTTTTTTGCAGCCCAAAATAAGTCTGGTAAGGTTTTATTTTACTTAACTTATTGTATGGAGAGACTTTAAATTGGCTTATTGTACATTAATTTTTTGAACTACACATGAATTGATGATTGAAGTATGTAAATGAATATGGAGAAAATATGGGAGAAAATCAGGGAATCTTTCTTGAAATCTGTTTTGTTTGACATTTACTAAGTTTCTTTTTAAAATATCAAATGATATTACGATATATGTTCTTTTTCTACACTGATTATTTACTTCAGTTAAAAAGCCATATCAATTTATATTAGATGACATATAACATAGATGACAATTGCTGATAGTTAGTTCATAGACCATGAAGAGAAAAGTTTGATAATCATTATCTTATTCTTTAAAAAAGAGTTTGAATAAAAGCACAACTGTGACTCGTGTTTATACCCTCAATAAAATACACAGATAAGTCAAGTCAGTATATAACGTTAAATGAATGAGAACATGTGACTATAAGAATGATATTCATATATTTTATTTTATATGATCAAGATTTCTTGTCCAAGTCCTGTATACAAGTGACATTGGACACTAATTTATATTTAAAGCAATTTTAATGGTTGCAAATTAAATAACTCGAAAGTCTTACACAAGAATCAAGTTTAGATTTTTTCAGAGTAATAATCAAAGTTGAAATTACCAGAGGTCTAAAATAAGTCTGTACTTGAAGCTTCTTTAATCATATTCAAATGTTCTTTTGCCTATAGCAAGGATGTTAGTTGTTTGGATTAATGTATTTTGTTTGTTTAATTGAACCAGATAGCTGAGCGCAATGTTGAAATTATATTTCAGTCGCTAAACTTATTTCAAATCTAATGTTACATATAATGACTTCTATATAATAATCTCTCATTCTCTATCCAGTTTTATGTGATTTTCGGCTAGTATTCATTTAAACGAATATAATATGTTGAACACTTCAGAATAACAACATAGTTGAACTAATGTTTAGTCAATTAGTTGCTGAAGATTCATCCGATTTGAGGGCTGAGTCCCACATGGATATACGAGGATCTAAGGATCAATTATGACTGATGATCTTTAATCGTTTTACGGCTAAGATGGATACTGTTGATGCTATCCTTTGATGATCGTTATACATTGTGGGTTTTCTCAATTTGGATGTAGTAGGGATTTAAACTAGATTCAGTGGTGTAAATAAGTCATGCTCATAGATAGATTCGAACCTGCACAATATGATTCTATGTACGCTCATCTGTATGGCCTGTTGTGAAGTCTCAAATCAAAAAAATTTGCCACTTCAGTACTTTATCGTTTTCACTGGTTCACCAGCTAATGTCATTTACTGAAGAAAATTCACCTTATAGCACAATCAATGTGAAAGATTTGATCCAAGATATGAATTGATGAAAAAAATATATATACTGTAACTTTCTCTTTAGTTTTCTTATAGTAATAAGAGAGAAAACTTTGTCACCAATATTTTTTCGGCAGTAAATACCTCACAATTTCTTGAATTCTGTTTCATTCAGTCAAGAATGTTTGTTCCATTTAAGCACATTTCAGTAAAATGTTTATTTTAAACTACTCTAGTGAATAATTTGCAGTGAAACAGACTGTTGAAAAATTATTTCAATTTATAATCCATGATACAGAAGACTTAAAATTTACAAATTCGGAAATGTGGTGATAAAGCCGGTTATTGTACAAAATCTACTTCCAAACTCTAGACTAGTGAACAATGTTAAAGTCATGTACTCCTGTGCAACTGTATTAATCGAACATAATTATGAGGCTTTGACTGATCCACTCAAACCTAAATTGAGCTTTTAAAAACTTATCTGCACTACAGTTTATATATCTATATATATAATGTATAACATAGCATGTTGTTAAGATGACGAGAAAGTCTTTATAATAGTACTTTAATTAGTCAGAACAGAAATCAATTACTCAAGAACTATCATTAGGTATAATTAATTGTTTCACATCACACTAAATCCGGAATAGTTATAAAATGATTAGTAAACAGAGTTTGTAATTAAGACTGCTCTCTTGTGTCTGCTAGGTATGATCACTGATTATATACAAACTTGGAAAATCGTAACGAATTGATCTCAAATATCGTCGAAGTTGTAGATAGCGATTAGTGTATTTAAAAATAACTACAAATAAGTTACAAATGAAGCAGCACATTCGCACCATGTTAGTTCATTGAATAGTATATTTTGTATGTGCTGTTGTGTAATTAATTTTTACACCTTTTAAATAAATCATTTAGATTCTGTCCGTTGATATGATGATCTGACTTTTGTTCCAATAAAATATTAATGTGGAGTTTAAATACTTTAAACATATTCAAAATAAAGTTGATCACAGTAAGAGTTCTTTTGTGAACTAAAAAAAATGTAAACGAAGGTTTATTTCCCTTTTGATGCCACTGTTATAAGAGATACGAACAATGCTTGTAACTGAAATTCACCAGTGGAACGATGGAGAAAACTTGTACCTTAGTGAAAGGATCTTCGAAGTTATAAGTTTTTCGAAATGGACGGTTTATCCACGAAGCTTTTATTTTCTTCTCAGGGGATACAATTAGCATATGCTTTTTATTAAATTATGTTAAATTAAAACACCTAAAACCTCATATCACATAAAAGTTTCCGTAATAAGTGCAATAAGCATAAGATAGCTCGTCGTGGTTATTGGGTAGTGATCATTATTTCTACCCAGTGACCAGCTTATTAACTAAAATACTTCAAACAATTATATCTTCTTCTTGTCTGACAAATGTCGAACATTATTTCACAATAGTAGGCCGCGTCTCAGTATTTCCCCAAGTTCCAAACTGTCTAACAAAAGGAGTATTCAAAAATGAACAATATTTGAGCGAACAATTGTTCATTTTTGAATATTCTATTGGGGATCTCTAAACTGCTTAAACCATTATTATTACGCTTACTCTACATTTATAAAGCCTATTAACTCTGATCAGTAAAACTTAAAGTGCGTATTTCAGGGAAGTATGTTCAGGTCCTCTATTTACCTTTATAATTTTATTGCATTTATTATAACTTATCTCCTAATAGCGAGTTACTCGAATTTCAATTTGATCGACAGAACTCAACCAGCATTAAAAGTTAGACAAACGCGATAGCTGTTATTGCTCAGTGACTAATCAATCTAAATATCTTTATCGTGATTGACAACTATTTTGTATGAATCAATAGACCTAACAATATATTTATACAACATTGTACTGATAAAAATATTGAAATATATTAGTTAAACAAATAGTCAAAATGGATATTAAATAAAATATTTTAGTTTACAACTAGAAATGATGGATTTTTAATTCATACCAATGAGTAAGCAAAAAACGATACAATGTTTCGGACTGCTCGAATATCTGGGCTACCTGTTCCTGCCATCTAGATATTTTAACAAGTTATGTTTCCATTTGTTTTAACATATCATTATATCTACTAATCGCACAACCTATTCAGGCATGTTGATGAAGAGTTTACGACCTTTCACTGTACAAGTCACAAAAAATACAATCAGAAACATCATGGTAGTTGGAAATATGCATTGAAAAAGATGAACATTACTCAGATGTCGACTCCTGAACTGTTAACATCTAACTGGTGATCACTTAGTAATTATCGTCAGGATCGATCAAGAAATATGAAAAGTAAACATGTTAGAATACTTTGCTCTGAGAATTCCATATTGTACCAAAAATAAATATATTGAATATAGCCATCAATAATAATAAGACACTGGAGTTACTAGCTTCAAAGAAAAATAGACAGCAAAACAATTGATAAACTTCAATGAGCCAAAACGAACTAATAGTTAATGATTGATAAATCATCCAGATGGTGATTGAAGTCATTAGTTTAAGCAATTGTATTTAGTCAGTATTGTTGTAAATAAGAGTAAGAAAATATTGGAATTTTAAAATGTAATTAGAAAAACGTTTTATGTTATTTGGAAGCACTTAAGAAGCTCTAGATCTTGGGACTTCAGTAAACAACGTTTTTTATACTTAACATTAGATAACGCTGCGTGTAAGCTACGTGTAAAAATTCATAAAATCATTTTTGTAAATCATGAGTCTCTCTTTTTGTCTAGTGAATACTATTATCATTCACATTCCACTTTTTTTTAATTTTACAGATCAACAACATTCTCATCATCATCATCCATGGATATAGAACCTGGCTTCAAATTAATACTTACAGCAATAACTGACGGTAATTTATTAAATTCATGACATGATTGTTGGCTTATATTCTGGTTGGCTACATGTATATAACTAAATAGCTATGGACTTTAAGTTTTTAGAAATTTTAATCCAAGAATTTCCACATATTATCTTCATTAGACTTATACCTGTGAAGAGAGTAAATAAAATAACAAACCATCCATCGAGATGTAGGAAAATTGAACTAGTAAAACAGTTTGTGCAACTTTTGGTAACTGAACATAAGATGACGAATTTTAATAATAATAATATTAATGTACCAAACCGGAACAATTCAATATTTTCTTTGTCTACTAAACTTCATTGACTTGAATGAAACAGGTTAACTGTTTAACATGATATTTCATTCTTAGTTGTTGGTGTTGATCGATCATAGGAATCTACTACCTAAATGGGGATACATACTCCAACACTTATCATATAAGCTAAATTTCACTAAATATTACCATCAAGTCACATAACATACAAATAAAAACAGTCTGTTATATGTGTTATCTGTATTTCGATCATGGAATAAAAATTATGCTGATATATTCATTCTACAATTACTGATAAATGTGTCCTGTTATTAAATGACCAAAACTGTGAAATCCACCTAGATTCAATTCATTTTTGATAACTAACCAGTATACTTCTGTTACTTCTGCTAATAGATACATTTTAAGATATCACATTTACATTTAAGTATATCCATTCAACACTTAACATTATCATCTAACAATCTCATCTCAAGAGAGGAAATTATATTCTCAAGTGGTAAATTGTAGTTTTTGTAAATATTTAATGGTGATAGTCATATGATTGATTGACTCTCATAACATTTGATTACTTAGAATACATCACTTATAAAATTAATCTTTACATTCCAACCAAACTTCATATGGAATAATGATAATAGTTTTTGTCATACAATATCCTTTGAGAATTGTCGTCATTGTTACACTTGTTTATATAGCCATAAAATTTTATTATATTATCTAGAGTAGAGCGAATCACTTCCCTTGCTTTCCTTATCAAATCCTTCTATTTAAAGTGAAGTATACTTTGATAATGTCAAAAATATGATATGAATTTCTAACGTAGGTGATAAATTCTCTTTGAAATCGTTGATTTGATTAACTCTGAAAATTCTAGTCGACATCACATTGTTATGGTTTTAAAACAAAGTCAACTATGCAAGCAAAGATGGATAGTGGATAGCAGTGGAATCCAAGATGCGCGTTTCGTTCTATCTGGGACTCGTCAGCTGGATGTACCTACATCTCAGAGTTGATGTTCACTCCGGGATTCGACTATGGGATGTACGTACATCCAGCTGACGAGTTTCAAGTAGGACGAAACGCACTTTCTGAATTCCACTGCTATCCATCACTCATCTTTGCTTGGAAAGCTTGTTTATTGTTTCATCGGAAAACATTTCATATAGAAATGAGATTTTAGAGTTTATTTTCAAATAAGTAACGGATTTCCTTGTCAGTATAGAAGGTTAATGACTGTAAGAGTGAATTTTTCACCAACAAATTGTCTAGCTTAGATAAGCAAAGCAACATTGACAAATTTCTTTCAATAAATCACAAATTTCCTTCAACATTTTAACACTTTGACCAACTTGTTTACTAACACATCACCACATTGAACAATTTAACACTCTATTTTCTCTTTATTACATAGCCATTGTTTTAGTTTGTTGTAATGAGATTTAGTTTACTATTGCTATTGCATTAGATTCTTTTTACAATTTACTGCAATCTCCAAGATTGAAACCTGTACTCCAACACTTAACTCAGAAAAGTTAAAGTTATAATCTTTTATCTTACCTTTAATAC
This sequence comes from Schistosoma mansoni, assembly GCF_000237925.1. Lineage (NCBI taxonomy): Eukaryota > Metazoa > Platyhelminthes > Trematoda > Strigeidida > Schistosomatidae > Schistosoma > Schistosoma mansoni. The sequence continues at coordinate 30,178,234 of NC_031502.1, read as the reverse complement.
ATGTACATTGAATATATTCTCCGGAGAGAAAAGTTTTCGCATAAAACTTTAGGCCATTTTAATATTAAGTTTGGATTTCATTTCTATTAAACTTATCTAACTTCCACATCTTGTTTAATATATATATATAACCAGTCAGTAAGTAGATTCATATAAAGCGCTGATTTAAGAAAGTAAATGGTTCTTTTAAAATATGTCTATTGGTGGTAGTTGGATTGATTTTTGAAAACATTTACCATCAATCAGATTGACTTTCTACATTCAAAACGTTTTCCTTTTTTTCGCGAAATATACCAAACTGTTTTGCGTGCGTTAAACATATTTCCCTTAATTTTAATAATTTACACAGTTTCGTTTCTAGATGAACTAACAATTAAGAAGATTGTTCTTTTAAATCTTTTTTTCCAAATCATTCCGTCAATTAGATTTTCACATTACGAAGGTTGTTATGTAAATTTACTGCAAAAGAAAAAAAACGTTATTTAGATGAAGCTAGTCCTTCATTTGATGATGATTATGTTTGTTCTTCTCTTGTTGTTGTATTTTTTGTTTTGTTTTTCATCGTACACCTGACTGAACATAAGTAGTTTCCGTTATATCTAAAGCTTAGATTCTTTTCACACAGCGTACTACTAGATCACTTGAACGATCAAACCCGCAACGTCGCAAGAGAGAAGACAGATGACTAGTAAGTAGGAATGTTATTCCCAACACAGTGTCAAATATAGTAAAAAAATCTCATGTATTTATAGTTTTTGGCTGAAAGTCATTCATCATTTCAAACAGCCAATAGGCACATAGGGAGTTCTTCTTATCCATCCAATAGGGAAGCTACACGTCGACATTCTAGAGTGTTCCTCTAGCGGTGATTGGATGGAATGTCTTCGGCTCTTTCTGTGCTTCTTGAGGCTTCCTTGAGTCTGCCAACGAGTCACCGTTACAGTTTTATTTCATTTAATCATTAATCACTAACTTTGAATTATGGATCAGGAATTGAATGAAATTATTAAAAGTTTCATTTTTTAATAATAAATAATTTTCAATTTTGTGAATTTTGTTGCGTAGTTATTTCAGTTTTCCAATGGGTTATATTTTACATTTCAATTTAACATTAGTATTCACAATCAATTAGTTATCAACCATTTTATTAGCATAAATAAATGATCAACATAATAGCGTTATTTAACATCATCTATGTTTGACTTCCTAACACTAAGCCTTATGAATAAGTGAGACATATCAAAATGACTTATTTGAACATGGTCACTGTACAACCATTTCAACGATTGACTCTTTTTAGATGCTTAAACTGTAGTAAATGATTTTTTCATGTGAAGTTTAATTGAAAGTGGGATTTCAATGGGTCTTTTCCTTAAAATATACGTATAATTATTGTTTTCGAAAACCGTTTATTTGATTGTGCACTACTACATTTATTTTTCTGTGATGTTGGGTTTTAGCTTTTCTAGGAGAAATTTATTTGGTGATTTAAGTTTTATCAACATCAAACAAATAACAGTCAGGATCATTAAAGATAATAGATAGTCGTATCTATTAATTATATTTCTGATAAAAGTAGTGCTTTTTAGCAGAATTCTGACAGATTGAGAAGAATTACATTTCCATTTTTGGCAAACAAGGTGGTTTTACGAATAATATAAATATATACAAAACATTAGTCACTTATTGGCTCACTTACTGACTAATCGACTAATTAAGTCACTGTTTCACACATTTCGTTCAATGAGAATCATAATATATAACTAATTACATTGAGGCCAATAATTCAGACAAGTGAACTCCGATCCAATTATCTCAAAACATAGTGTTCGTCTGTGGAATCTGGGATATCTTGAGTTCTATTTTGCGCGATTTATATAGCTGGTTAGTGATGAATACTTCGTTTGGTAACCTATGATATTGAAATAGCTTAAAAACTTTTGTGCACCATCACCCCTGAACTGTTGCAGTAAAAAATTAAGAACGAAAAAATAACGTCCATATGAAATTACACTCTATTTTATATTGTGCAATCATCTTCCAGAGCTAAACTAATGTTGATCAGTATAGTTCTCTTGAACCCCATACCTTTATTCCTGTTTAAGATGTATGCACATTTAGAATGCCACATAATTTGACTAAAGATAAATTGTTCCCATCAGAGTAAAATGAACTCTCAATAAATAATTGAATACACCATAATTAATCGTTGATTAAATTAAATATAATTTATGGGTACATTGATAATGTCATACACAATCCACTGGTATACTATATTAGTACTTTCTGGGGGACAAAGGTTTTCTTCAGACGGTTTATAGTTTTTGTTTTTGTATCAGAAATATAATAAAGTTATTTTTTTCAAATGATTGATTTTACTCTAACAATTCCAAAAAATACACAATTTTTCGATCTACAAATCTATACACAAGTTAATCAATACTTGTTATCTACTTTTCCACTGACTTTACCTTATTGTTGATCTAATAAGTTGAGATATGAACACTAGGATAACTGACTCGATGTCACTGTGAAGTTTTTAGATCTTAAGTGGTAAAAGGATTCTGTAATTGTATTCCATTACTAAACTTAATCATTTCCTGTGGTGATTTAAAACTCTAACCGTTTAGTAAGATCATATACCACTAAATAGTCCCAACTAGTATCTTTGAGAGTTGTAACCAAATTGATTGTCAATAGATTAGTTATTTTTAAATAGTTGAAGTGATAAATTTACATTAACAGCCATTTCATTCAAAATTATGTAAGCCAATATATTGTTTAGCGTAACATATATTAAAGGTTTTAAACTAGTACTAACGTGAGTAACACACGTTTGGCGCTCACAATAATCAATCTATGAGTCATACTTTCCAATGATCAACGAGTTCTTTTGTCAAATTTTTGTCTAGCGGGTATTGAGCAGTAATACCAATACTTTTGGTGCCCGTTAACGAACTGTTATAAAGCAGTCGTTTCTTGGAAAACTACGTAAGCATAGTGCGCAATATTAATCACCTTCATACTTTTATCAAATGTATTTATATGTCATCAAAACATATGTTTATGAACGAATATTTAAATTTGCACAGACTTCTATTGAAGTTTAGTTCACAGTCACTCCATTTGTCTAATTTGGTTCTGAATCCTTTGTAAAACTTACTGATCTCTTTCATTCCCTAGTCATTCATTATGTTTTCCGGACAAATGAGGAGTACATAATATCGAAATATTCGTTTTGTTCAACAAATGATGCCTTAATGCAAACAGAATAGTTTAAATTTAAAGATATATGAATGGTGTTAAATAGAATATAATTGTGAAGCTGTTGAACTTAAATGAATAAAATAGAATCGAAAGATGGTTTGTAAGAATTCGTTGTTTTATAAGAAGTTTTCCAAGAAAGTTGATGCCCATTATGATAATAAGAGGCTAAGTATTCTTCGGTTTTTCACACTTATGCTCATAGGAATATTTATTACCACTAAACCGGTTCATTTAAAGGAAACTGAAACATAGAATGTGTTCTTTGAATATTGAACAAATGATGTCATGTTTAATCGCAGTTGAGTAATAATGATCCAGCAGTATATATAACAGTTTGACATGTCTTCATTGTAGATACTTAGGCATCATTTAATCGTATGATGTAGACTACAGTAACTCTGTTAACTTTCTATCGGAGTAGACAAATCAATAAGCTTTATGAAACATAAATTATTATTGCATCATGTCCAGGTACAAAAAGGAAAACCATATGTAGATTCTTTTTCTAGTATTTTTTTTAAATAATACCTTATAACTATAAATCTAACAAGGAATTTATCAAAAAAAGAATATTTTTGGTTTACCTATTTGTTGAACTATTGGTTGGTTGAAGGGATCAACCTAGATTGACTTAATTCATTAACGATCGAATTTAAAAGAATAAATAAGTTCCGACAAGGTTTAACACGCTGGTATTTAGTTATACGAACTTAGTTTTTAAAAAATTCACCGCTAAACGGTTATTCAGACTTTATCTGGTTGTTATGGAAGTAAAGGATATACGACTAGACCCATTTTGATCAGTTAATCACTTTGTCAGATCATGTTATCCCAGTTGATATGGAATTAAATTATGACTTGTTATCAACTGATTGACTAATGAATGGTTCGGAACAGCTTCGATTGTCAGACTTTATAAATAACGCAAAGTTGGTGATGTTATCTGTAATCTCCTTTTACAATTCACTTATTAAATATATGAGCATAACTCTTAGTAATAAAAATGAATATATGATCCGAGGTGAAACAATTAATAAGATTCTTCGAACAATAATTATAGAACAGAATCACTATTGTAACTCAACAAACCAGTGGATAGTACACTAACAGGTCTTGTAAAGACTGGAGTTGCATCTTCTATTTATCTCTGAGCTACCGGATAAAGAAAATTCCAGTTTCAATTAAAAACTAAGTAACATTCACACAATGAGAAATAAAACTTAGTATTATCTAAATTCAATGACATATAATTTAGTTATTTATTATCTGTGTCAGTTCAATGCCACTAGTATACAACTGATTTCAAAGCATAATAATGTGTTTTTGAATTCTACAGGTTTTTTATTACATCAAGCGTCAAACGACGCCGAAAAAGCAGGTTACAGATTTAGGCTACCAGAAAAATGAAAAGAAAAAAAAGAAACCAAATAATCTACATCGTGAGCTCCCCTTTCTTCGATAGATATTAGAAAATGCTTTCAATCTAAAATAAGCATAAATAATCATATGATTTCTTTTACATTCTGATGAAAAATAATTCTTTTTTTATCCACTGTTCTCACACTTTCATCTTTTATTTGTACTCGTTTTATTTCCGTTAATAGAACTCCCTTTTTTAGAAGTAGTTCACCAAATGAAACTGATATGGAAATGAAAAATGATGAAACAAGTTTTTCTTTTCACAATTTGATTTCCTTTCTGTTTTGATTTTTACGTTGTAGTTACTTATGAAAAGTTTGAAAACATTGAAACTCAGAATGGCGATAGTTAAGTTATTAAATGGATAGATATATATATATATCTTCATGAAACTAAATATTGTAGGAACTTTGAACATAAGTCAATATCGCAAGGAACGTTAACTAGAAGATCAGCAACTTCGAAATTTGATACAGTTTTCAAAATCCAGATTTTTTTAAAATGTTGACTGTCTCAGAATGAAAATCATTATTAAATAAACAATCAACTAGTAATAACACAACTTTAATACAGAGGAGTAACCTGTCCTTACAATCATAGTTTGATAATCGTTTACAGTGTTAAGGAAATTGAGTCTACTAGACTTTATTTAAAGCTGATCTTCTGAAACTTGAGCTTTATTTCTTTGTGAAGGGGACATGTATACCTTTAACGTTGTCTTAAACATCATGGAAAATATCTTTGGTTTTCCATTTTTAATTATCAATATCGAAAAATCGAAAAGTATCTAAATATACCAATAGTGCGTTTGTGTATTACCTTATTGTTCAGTATTCAATGAGTTACGAAATTTTTATCGTCTGTTTTTAGCAATCTAGAAATGAAACTAAAAATCTGTTCATTTGTTCATTTGTACTGCACAATGTTTTAAAGATTTGCTTAGGATGTTCAAAACCCAAGTATCATATTAGTCAAAATTATTATGAATTAGAGTCCATACCAATAACATCGAGTCCGTTAACTTTATGATCGTATTTACCACAGTTAATAGCTCTATGCAAAGTTTACACGTTCCAAACTAGCTTACCACAACACTAGAAAAGCTAGCTAAGTGCCTTAAATATTTAAGAGAACTGGGATGTTTAGATGTTTAAAATACCAAACGACAACACACCCAAAATAATACATTATATCACGTAAATAACAGTAGGACTTTGATATAAAGCCAAATAATACATAGATTAGTCAACTTACCGCAGTAAAAAACAGCAACATTTCATAGATAAACAAGTACCTTGCACTTTAATTTATAAAGAAATACCATAAGCTAATTGTTTAACGGGTACAAATAAAAAGATAATTACAAGCTGATTTCCACGGGAATGGTTTCCTCAGTTCCATAGTTTCTTTGCCTTAATTTTTCTTAACTGACATATAAAGAGTTAAGCCATAGTTGGAGAATAGTGTAAACAATAACTTCCTGGTTAAAATGCTATTGTTTGCCAACTAGTAATATCAATATTATTTTTGATAAGAGCATAATTTTTCTAAGAATTTGCAGTTTGTTTAGTCACCTAGTATTATTTAATATAAATATTTATCATAATAAATTGTTTTTGTTTCAACCAACCTTTCTTCAAGCGAAATCTGCAGGTGTTTGTGAAAATAATGAATTCTTTTGTGGACATATATCAGTGGAACCATCTCAGTTATCATATATGCACCGAAACAAACGTTCAATAACCAATGTGCTAAACTCATCTGATAAAACAAACTATTCCACTGATATTCAGCCGATAACTACTAAACAAATTTTACAAAACATAGTTCAAAAAAATTTATCGGAAGTTAAATCAATCAAATTAAAACAACGTCGATCATCCAAACGTAAAGATTATGGTTATTGTATTTCAAGGTTACTTCAATGTGATAGTATCGTACATTGTCACAATGCAAGAGATGAGTTACCTAGTTTACGAATGAATCCGTCAGATTTACCTCATCAATTATTACATGCATTAGTTGGTGCTTATCTTACTCCTGCTGATTTAAACAATGTTGGTTGTACAGTTTATAAATTAAACAATGATCCACTTATAAACAATAATAATAAATACACATTAGTCAAAAGTTTATTTCCTAGCTCACACATTGAAAGTAAGTTTTTAAACTGCTTTTATTATTAAACTTTACTTAAACGACCTTATACATATAAGTAGAAGTCGTTTTAGTTTATTCTCTGGATTCATTATGTGTAAATTTGTTCAATTAATAAAAAAAGTATCCTTTTCATTATGTCACATTCCCTAAACTGGATGATATAATAGAAATGCCTTCCATTATCACTCTGGATAACAGTGTCAGTGCCTATCTGAAAAAATGTGAGTTTTTTTAAACTGAAACAAAGTTAGGAATAGAGAAACATTTAGAAATGTTAGAAAAGTGCAAAAACATGGAGTTTAACTTTGCCTGTACTTATATATTCTTTATATATCATTCCATGCAGACACAGTCACTCAGCCATATTGTCATAATGCTTATTTGGGATTAGAGTTTGATAGATTAAGGGCTCAATAATGCTATTAAGCAAAGGATATAATACAATAAAAACCTAGATCTAATATGATTTACTTTATATTCATTATTTGGTGGTATTCGTTAAATATCTGAGAGCATTAAGTACCATTTATTGTCATACGAAAATGGATATACGTAGATAACGTAGTCCAAGAGATTGGCAATTGCTATTTCATTGGTTTGTTGAAAAACTACACAAAAATTATGGACCACAAGCTTTACTCTGTGTTCGATAAAAAGATAATGAACATTTTGTCAGCAATGACGTACATAGGATCATCGTAAATGCTTTATCTTTGAAAATAATCCGGTTATCAATCATTATATTCTGAGTAATTTATTATAGCAAAGATTTTTCAGATAATGATTTACTTTTTGTACGAAACTACATTCAAATCCTATCATGGTACAACATTAATTGTATAGTTAACTGTATAGTTATGACGCTATCATATAAATGACACTATCACTGTTACTACAAGTAATGAACAAAACAGTTGCTAAATCAGTGTTTAAAGCACTGTTTCTGGCGAAAAGGTCACAAATCCAAACAACACCTCACCTACTTACATTCGAGTACTCGATTAGTATTGGTAACTATGATATAAACAGCGTAACTCACAAAAAAGTGTACAAACCGTACCCCATAAACGGATTAGATTTAATTCCCCTTTTTTTTCAAACTTACTGTTAAAATTAATTATTTGTATGGTTTTTAGTGAAAAGTTTGTATAATTAGAAAATGATGTTTGCCAAAGGCTGGTATTAGTTGGAGAAATAATTGGAACCTGATTATCAGTTGTTAGTGAAGTCCTTTAGAAGTATATAGGATCGAACTCCGAAAATCTGTCTTTTGCCTAAAATAAAACTATCGAGCTGCATTATCAGATGATTTGTGATAACTGATAAAATTCAATTGTGAATAAATATGAAACAAAATTTTCAACACACAGATAAAAAACTGTGATCTGTAAATTCGGCAAATTTTTTAGTAAGGAGATAACTCTCTAACGATTCAGGCTTAAATCGCTGACCATCCTTTCCTACGATATCGCTCAATGGTATTATGTTGGTTGCAAGACTCAGGTGTCCTGATTTTAACCTCATATGCAGTTTGACATATGAATGGTTGAGAAAGTTTAGACTAAAACGTACCATGATTTTAGTGACTATCCCTGTCGGTTCTTACTAGGCCTAATATCACTTCGTGTTGAAATTAAACTATTAACGTAACCAAAACCTTATAGATTTATTTATTCAAAAAATCTGTTGTCTTGTTATTCGATTGCTATAACATATAAGCCAAAAACCAAAAGTTGATCGAGAATATGCTGCTCTGATGGGATAAACTATGTTCAAACTACAAGGTATAAGTGATACGAAATCATTAAAATTGAAGTGAATCAATTTTTTTGGAGAGCATTTTAAAAGACTGTAACATAAAATCATTAGTAGTAATTTAACATAAAAATAACTGACAAAAAACGATGCAGTCTGATTTGACAGGGAATCGTCAAACTTAATGCCATTAAGACTATCATAACCATCTTAAAATCCAAGTACACATATAGACATCCTTTACTATTCTATATCCTCATGGCTTGAAATTCTTAAAGATATATTTATTACTCATCAATGCTTTTTTTGCTAAGCACTTTTGCGTTTTCCATCAATCATCTATTTCTTCATTTAACAATTACCACAAGAAATAATTAATTGTTTCAACTTAAATTACTGTTGTTTAACTGAATACCTGAGATTATACTAAATGATCTGGTGTGCGAAAATCACAATATGAAAAATTGACTGAATGCATGATTAATGTGTGTTATCTAAACTATTTTTTTGTATATACTTTTATTATCACACCACTGTTCACTCTTATCACTCCTATCGATACGCTAATTTATGTTATTATGATAGGTAGTCTAACGAGGATACAGTATTTCTATCGAGTTCATTCTGATTGGGCAATTTTTTTCTCGTGACAGTTTTGGTGATATATTCTTCTTATAACCACTCAAATCAGTGGGTATAAGTTGAATAAGTAAAAAAAATGGAAATTTTTCTCTAACAATCCTCCACACGTTCACTTATTTCCCATACTTAATCCCATGTTGGAAAAAGGCCTAATGTATTTTAGGCTTTTAGATTCAGTAATTCTTTTTGATTTATTCTCCCCCCCCCCACTGAACATATATGCATACAGTGTATATCATTCTTACAACGATTGTTCAATTTGTTTTTGTTTTCTGTAAATCCAGGAAAAAAACATATGTTAGTGTATTATCATTTATTACAGTAGGCATTTTGACAATTCGTTGACTAACTACTAGTAATACTTTTATGATATACAAATAAACTGATTTTTTGTTACCTTAAAAGAGAACTTTATAAGGTCACAGGAAAACACAATCAATTTATGCTTAGTTAGTCAGTTTGTTTGTTTACGAGAAATGGGAGACCATGTAAAAATGAATGTTCTCCACATGTTTTATTAAGTATTATGATTATAGCTAAAAGCCAATTTGACATTTTGTATGTTTATATACAATATAGTTAAACAATTGTTGTAGATTAATAGAATAGAGAAGATATTCGAACTGTAAAGTATAGGACTACAGATAATTTTGACGTAGTTTACATTATTACTAAATACTATTCAAAGAACCCCTGAGCTTTGTTTTTATGAGAACTGACTGACTGCCTCAGTTTTCAGAAATCTATTTTATTGAATTTCAGACTATTTTAAATCATCCACGGTTGTCAAAAGACGACTTAAGCTGAGAACAGCACTTTTGTTTTGAAAAGTGGTTAAAGATTCCAGAAAATGAAAATAGTAAAAATAAAGGATACTGTTCAATTTCAAATAGATAATGAACTTTTCACTAAAGTTATACATTCACTGTGGTTTTGTGCTTGAGTGATGATTGCACACTTTGGTAGATTTTATAATTATCAACCACTGAATTCAATCGATATATGATTGAATTAACGTGGATGTCAATCAATTTTCTTTAGTCTCTCCCAGTAAATCTTCTTTTTAAAACTCATCTCCTCAGGTCTGCGAGGCTAGAAGGAAGGAGACTTGTAGTATACGGTATTGAGGTTTTGCCATAATTATTGTCGCTGCCTCACAACATATGATATATATATATATATATATATAACCATCTTTGCTTATATGATATACTTTGCTTTAATATCTTTTTATTTCATCTCGCCTTTCATAATTTTCCTTGTTTCTCTTATTTCACAGTGTAGGAACTTGGATTAACCGATTATCTCTTTCTTTTTACTCACACATCATCTAACATTCATTCATAACTTAAACTACACACATATTGCCCTACATTAAGACGTTGGTTTACGATAACTGGTAATAAAATAATTTCTTACCCTCAGCGGAAATTCATTAACTATGTTTCCTTGTATGTGTATTGGTCATGGAGGAATATATGTATTTAATATCATCAATCGGAATAACTTTTTTTTAAAATTTCATTTATTGCTATACATCAACCCTTCGTCGCTAGCTGACAATGCTTATAATCTCCAGCGAACGAGTATGAAAGTAAAAAGACAAAATTGGTAGACTGCTTATTTTATAAAACCATTTAGGTTTACACGAAAGCTATGTGATGAGGTTTACATGTACAAAAGATATTTTAAGGTATTAAGTTAAACTTTAATGTAAACATATTTTGATCTTTGTTACGTATATGAAGTATGTTCTACATAACTGAGTAACTGAAACAAAAGTTAACAACTACACATATAGAACTCCAAACAAACAATTTTTGAAAAGGATGATACAGAAATGAAATAAAAACTGACAGGACGGTGGCTCACACGGTTTAAGCGTACAGAAATCGTAAAATTTGTGTATTCTAATTATCTTACTCATGAGTAAGTAGTACTTAATTGCATAATTTTTAGGCTCGCACACTCGGTGATAAACTAATATTTTGTTATCTTATATAATTGCGGCAAAAGTAATCCGAAAATTTCAGTATTTGTTAGGAGAGCATCTCCTTGTATTTGCATGATGAGCTCATATTTTTTAAATAGTGGCTGTTAAATAAACATAGAGTTTTACGTATTGCATATATCTTTCTTTTACCATTTTTAACATTTACCATTGTTTACCTCACTAGCATGCCTTATTTTATGCTATTTAAAATAATGTATTATTTTGGACTTATAGCAGCAGGATCCAATCAAAACGTTAATGGGAGCAGTTTTTAGTCAGATATTCTTTATTTTTGAACATCTTTAAGTCCTAACTTACTCAACAAGTTCGTATTCGTTTACTTAATAATGGGATGGAATTTTTTTTAATGCGTACGCCAATGATAATACTTGGCTGTTCAAAATGAAATGGGTGGAATGGTATTTGGATGTACCATTTATTGGCTAAAAGTGGAGTACTGTAACCAATAAGCCAACATTCTCTAATTTCCACTATGCGAATATAAAAATGTATGTATACTGAGATTGTTTGAAATAATACATTTATCTGAGAAACGGTTGTACTCTAGTTTTAATACTTCACACTCTGATCAGTTACTAAAGTAACTGAGTTAAAATCAGAATATACATGCAGTTTTGATTCTATTTTTCGGAACTACTGTCCATACTAAATAAATTGTAAGCCTTGGAGGGAAAACTTTTATTCTTGTGCTAGATTTTCTTCTTTCAACGATAGCTAGTTACAAACAAACGTGTTTTCCAACTTACGTTTTTCTTATTTCATCTAGTTTTTGTTTTCCTTTTTAAATAACTTGACGAACAAACCATGGCATATATTTTTTGTTATTTTCTGTCACATCTTTAGACAACAGAACAAATTTATCACGTTTTTTCTCAATCAGCTCAACAGCTAATACACTGATAATCGGATGTATTATACTAGTTTCTTTTGTTGTTATTGTCTTTGCATATTCATGTTATCAATATTGCTATCGTAAGAAATTACGAACAATACAAATACCCAACAAGTCAATCACTTACTGGTCATCGTTTAAAACAATGAAAAGATTAAATCGTATTTCACAAGATCATGTTAAATCTAATTTAACAAACCAAGAGCAAAAAACAGAAATGAACAAAGAATGTTTCACACAAAATGGATTAGGAAAATATATGATAGGTCGTAGTGCAACTGATGGTACTTTAAGTACGCTTGCTGAATCCTACCCAGGATCAAATAAAAATGAAAAATCTACTTCAGATATAAATCAATCTTCCCTTTATTTACAAAATAGACCGCTGATTTCCCAATCAATCAGTAGAAACTCACTTCAATCAAATGATTATAATTACCATAGTAATAATAATAACAATACAAAAAGTGTTCATTTTGATGTACCTAATAATAATAATAATGATAATAATAATAATATAACACAAAATTCAAATCAGTATTACAAAGCACCATATTTGAATTCTATCAATCCTCAATGTTTTGGACCATATTGTGAAACTATTCCTTTCATCAATCAACAACAACAACAACAAATTCAAATAAATTGGCAAACTAATTCTCAACAGTTAATATGCTACCCAATTATGAATAAAAGTGGGTCGGTTTCATTAGTTAGCACCTTTTATTTAAAATTATTTATTTATTTCTCGTGTTCCATTTTGTAAATAATGATAATTACATCTTACTATCGCATCATTAGATCTCTAGGCGGAGACGCTGTGAGAGATAATGGAAATTTTAAAAACTTTCAACTACGTCTATATACGAGTTACTAAACCTCAGGATAATGACCACTTGGTTTACTGAGTGAAATATTAAATCAAACTACTTAACGACATTTTGATTTAAGTCTCATCATCATCTTTGTATGTGTAAGTCAGTTTAATAATCAACACCACCAAGTATGAATGGATTATCAAAGCTCTATGCAAAGCAATCCATCATAGTTTTGTTACTAATTTATAGCTATCTAGTGATCGCTTCACAGTATATTCACAAAACTTATTTGATGGATCGCTTTTCGTACTAATCATCTTGAATCTTTGCAGAGCTTGAACTTAAATTTCATTATTGACAGTTTTTGAGATAGTACCTAGACGAAAAATGCATTGTTGGAGTTAAAGTTGTAGACAATGGATTCTTTTGAAATAATTGTGTGTTGTTCTGTCTACTCATGAGTGATTCACTTTCAAATTTATAAGTTTGGTGGATTTCACCGATAAAAAATATTATCTATCACAATTTAACTGTCTTGAGACAGTCCTGAAATTTCTCGACCAACTATCATCTATAGCAACTTATTTAAACAGTAGCTACATTATTAAAAGTTAAATAAATAAACAAAAGATCACGTTGTTATCACATGTGTTGCATATTTCACCGTGTTAGATGAATGATTTCGTATGCTAATACTTACATTTTAGTTATTATTCGATATATGAAATTATTTGGAAAACCAAATTTATTCACATAAAATAAGTATGTAATTTCAACTTGAACTTTAGAACCACTAAAACGTGAAAGTACTGAATGATAGCCTAATTTTAGATCGTGACTCTAAAGTTGAGCGTTTACCCGACTTCACACTGGATGAGACCTAGGAAATTGTGAACACGTCAACTTCAGAACAGTGAGTCGTAAAATAATGATCCATATTGCTAACTACAGTCAACTCATGATATTGTATAACCATCATGCAGTGTCATCGGTTATACCTTTCTCACTCAATAGGGTTGAAGTTTAATTATTAGGGTTCTCAATAGGACTTTCTTCAGACTAGTCATTACTGAACACATTATTATTACTGGGATAGATTTGTGGGGACTGTTCATTCCCTAAATGGCTGAATTTGCAAGTGAGGGTCTTTAGATCAGGGGGAAAGTCAACGGATTCCCAGTTCGTGTTAATTTTTGGTGACTCTGCAGGACTCGATCTTAACATAGAGAGTAGGAGAAGTACAGAATAAAATTAGAAAGAAATCAAGTTTTAGGTAACAAATTCACAAAACACAAATGACTGAGTTAATTAATTTATCTAACAATTCCGGTGATATTTCTTTTTTTCGATCAAATGTAGGCCAGATGTTCACCAATTGTTCACAAACACTATTTCATACAAGTCTATACTCAAATATTAATAATTCCGAAACACAAATGTTAAATGCCGATATTGTACCATGTAATAATTTATGGAGATCTGCATCATTCGGTAACGAAACCGAGTTATTACAACCAATTAATAATGAGTTTCAAACAAATATACCATATTCTATGACTACACCGTTTTTACCATCATATCAACATCTATTACAATGTCATAATCAATATTCTAACACAACAGCACCGCCGCCGCCACCACCACCACCTTATCCAAAGGATCACAGACTGACTAACCCATGTAGTGCATCAAAACAAATAAAATACCACCTGGGAGAGTTCGGAAAACCAGATGAATATCTCATAAGACCTCCTTCAAAGTACGTTCTTGGTTTGTCATGTTTTCTTCTATATAAAACTTGGTTAGATTTTTTAAGCGCGTTTATTGAGTGAATGAAGACTGAATTCAGCAGAACTGTAACTGTTATTCTAGAAAGACTTATGTAAGTTTAGATATATTGACTTGAACTTTAGTTTTTTTTTTATAGACTTCGTATTGTTAAGTATACATTATTTCGAAATAATTTAATTGGATTTTAACTAGTTAGTTGAACGACCACGACCTTATATTTGGAGGGTTTGGAAAAAAAGTGAAATGGCTGATTATAGCCTTCCTGGTTTCCTTTATTTTGCTTTTTTCAAATGATATCAATTACAGGCAATCTAAAGATATTTATTAAATGTTTATTTGCAGACTGACTAATTTTTCATTAGTGAAGCACATACATTAACAAAACTAATAGTCTCACTACATAAAGTAGATAAACGTTGTTCCTTTGAGCATTTGAATTTGAAGTAGACTAGATTACCCTTCACAAAGAAACCTAATTACTGCATAGTGCCAACTGAACAATAATTTACTTTCTTAATTATGTTGTTCGTTATTAACTTGAAGCCACTACATCTGAACACAAAGTACCATACTTTAACTCTGAGATTTATAATTACAAAAAAAAAACAGAATTTGAACGGCTGCTATAGTCGCATACATATCATCTTATGTTAGTGATCTGGAGTTTTCACCTCAAACTGAGGAACTATTGAAAGCCATAAAGCGCTGACACAGTTGGTTCGTTACAGTTTGGGACTATCAACGATGTAAATTACTAGTATTTTGAAACGATTAGTTTGTCGGTGGCTTCTTCTTGGACTAGTTTCACATAAAGAGTAGGTGAGAAATAGACTCTAGGTATTCATCAGACAACAGTTGTGAATCCAGTTTTCTATTGGATAAAGAATTTTTATCAGAAGGAGGTTGTAAATTGTAACAAAACAACAATTTCGTCTTTCATCATTTTCCCTTATTTTTCCAGTGGCTTCCGTTTGCATGGTAAACTGAATAGCAAGCTCCATGATATGAACAGAATATTCACAGTAACTGAAATAATATATAATTGATTTTATTCATTCCCAGTATCTTAACATTTTACTTAGGACTATTGTAAAATGATTCCTTCACCCAGTTAGTATTGCTATCTGGTGCTATTCTGATAGGAAATGTATGAAGATTAATTAAAAGCAAGGTTTTTACAAAACTATGTTCTTATTTTCTAATGAACTTCAAAGAAATAGCTAAAATAAATTTGTACAGGTGATTAAAGAAAAGTTTTTAATCAAAACATGAATCAGTGACTTATTCGTTAAATGGTTAGAATTTCGACTGGTGAATAGTAATCTTTAATTCAACTCAGAGTAATTTTCGGGCCAATGAGTCTCACAACAAGTACTCATATACTGAAACACTGCCAAAAGACAAGTGCACAAGTATGTACATGGTTACTGAGTTAAACTAAATCTTAAATTGGGCTAATCGTCAAACGTGAAATATATAAATTCCCCTTATTTTCGCCATTTAGAACAGTCTAAATACATCTTAAGTATAGTTATTGTACCTTATTTTAGAATTGAAAATCTTATTGGAATATTTTCTTTTGTCTTAGGTTATTAATGAAGAACAATGTAGGAAAGGAGCAAAATACTAAGATGATCATCAACTTCAACAAGAAAACTGGAGCAAAGCGTGTTGATAACCGGAAGCTTTACAGAAGAAAACATAAAGAGCATCTAGCTATGGTCAACAATCATCTTACTCTAGATCACTATACCAAGAATGACAGGAACAGACATTATATTCTTAGTGTATATTCTGATGGTAGTGCATCAGAATCAAACGGCATGTATATGGTCAAACACTGTGGGTACCGTAACAAGAAACATTTAAAATATTTTGACAGTAAAGCACAAGTTATTGACTCCGATTCTCCCGCTACAACTGATGTAGGTATTACTTATACTAGCAAACGTTCGAGGAAATGTATCAACGAACGTTTTATGCATACGGAACATATTCAACGCGTCAGTCATTCACATAAACATAAGACATGTCATTCTCATTCAAAAATACGACCGGCAAAACACACAGATTTACTACATAACAAAATTCAACCAACAAGTGGCAGTCTGTGTAATACGGCTAACAACGATACTGAGTGTGATAAACATGTCAGAGATTGCGAAAAGACTTTCGATGCTAAAATTCATACCTTATCATCATTTAGTGAAAGATATACGCTATCTAATAGTGAATCGAATCCACTGAATTTATCTTTTCTAACAAGAGAGAATACAACCAATAATATGAATCGTTCATTTTCTTCATCTGACATACCTTATACCAGACATGGAGAATACATTTAAATGATCCCAATCAGCGGAACATCCTGCAGCAGTATTCATTTCCACATACAGTAAATACGCTTATTTTAAAGGAATAAGTGTGCACATATTCGGAGAGTTAACATGAAATGTGTACACATTATCTCTTAAGTAGTATTACATATATAAATAAACAAATGAAAATGCTTTAAGAAACTGCTGCTGTACAGTACTTTTATTAGTCAATCAAAAAAGGCCTACCTCATACTTAATGAAATAAAACTCCATATTTCTCTTTAATTAATCCTTAAACTCAGGAAAATTTTATATTACTCGTAAATAGATTTATTAGAAATATATAATGTTACTTTTTTTTCAAATATCAGTAACCATTTAATTAACTGAACAAATAAGCATTTTTAGAGGAATATATTTTAGGAATCACCGTCTATCTGATCGATCAAGTGAACAAAAGGACGGAAGATATTTCTACTTATAATCAACTTGAAGTTTTACAATTGGAATATCTATCTGACTTCTCAGTATAGAAGTCAGCTGTTCATCAATAAAGGTTCAAGATCGAAAATAAACAACTTAGTGGATTATTAATCTAATCAGTCATAAATATAGACAATTAAATGATTATCAGTCCATTCAAATTACATTTTGACTTTTTTCAAAAGACTCGTCTAGGCAAAGAAGTACAGTGATCATGAGAATTATTAATCGGTTGTCATAACCATATTATATATATTCTTAATATTTCTGGTCATCCCCTTAAACATCTTCTTAAGCTTAGTCACAACACTAACCTAAGAAGTAACTCCCAGAAACTGGAGACCGAATATAACAGAACAGACTGCAGACACAACTTCTACTCCGTAAGTTGTCAAATGCTGGGATTCGCTGCCGACTGAGCTATTCCAAGCGACTTCTCAAGAGTCCTATAAGAGGAAATTTGACTTATTTCTTAAGGACTAAGGATAACATATTATTTTGATTTACCAAATTCCTTTTTTTCCTCTATTATCGTTATTATACCTAGGTTCTTGCCTGGAGGTATTGGTGATCCACTGCTACTAGACACGGAAGCGCGCTAAGCGAAAGCTTCTTCTATTCCGTCCTCAACCATTTGAGCACCATGCTAGTAATACAGAAGTTCGGACATAGTGGCAACAACTCGGTTGATGTCACAATCTTGAAACATTGACTTCAATGGCTTGAACTACTAGGCTACCTGTCCGTGCCATCTAGATATTTCGACAACTTATCTAATTTTGTTTTACTACATCATTATGGCTTTTAATTGCATAACCTATTCAGGTTCGTTTCTGGAGAAAGTACAACCCTTCGTTGTACAAGTTACAAAATGCCCAATTAGATGTATCGTGGTTGCTGGCAATATACAGCGAAAAGAATGTACATTATTCAGGTGTCGATTTATGAACTTGCACTCGGTTGGAGCTACATCTAAATTTTTCATGAAATCAGTTAGAATCTCCTGACTTAAAATCAATCGCAATGGTACACATGTACATAAAAACAGTAAGACCCATGAACAAAGCACGTCGGGAACAAGGTCATTAGAGAGGAATGACTGTGGAGCGAAAACGCCAACCTCTACTTGAGGTAAGCACTGTCGATTTCTAAAATGAATCCGAGAGCTTCCGATTAAGAGAACTAAGCTTTACGAGAAAATACCCGTCTGAGCTGCAAATCATCACAAATACACATATAAAGTGGGATCTTTACGCTATTGCTGTTTTGTGTTGTGAATAAAACAAACTACATTTATTTCACTTATGTCGATAATAGCAAACAGTTATCAGCTCCTCACGACAGTTAAGAAATATTCAGTAATATAAGGAATGATAGTTGATGCGGAATTAACCAAGTGAACGTTTTTCGTCATAGATGAATTTTGCGTCACATATCAGGAACTCAACTTTTCACAAGATTTATACTGATGTTATCGCGTAAAACAAACAATAAATTCAAGCTAATTAGGCAAGCAACTACATAATAAAGCTGTTGGGATAAGTACAGCTAGATAGTTGCAACGCTCCATACATTTAGTTCTTTGTTATCCTGTTCTAGCACTCTTAAAATTACAACACTACCAAGAAAAAATTCAGACAACTATCCCGAAATTTATACACTTGATAAAGGCGAAAATCGATTAGATGGCCTAGTCTTCCGTCTGTACAATAACAAACCTGACGTAATTTATTCTCCTCAGATAAATTTGGTTAAGTATTTTAAAACTAGACTAGAGCAAATGTAAATAAAGTGGACCACGTTAACCAGAAATCCATATGCTTACATACAATTCAGTCGTATGAATGAAAAAATATTGTATTTCACCTTCAGAAGGTCATGGAAACTAAGTGGAATCAGTTTTCAACATTATTCACCCACTGTTTCAATGTCATACGATGAGTTGTAACTACAGGGTCGACTTGATTTCAGTAACTATCAAGCCACTACAACCTAGAAGCATGTACTTTTTAAATATGTTAGTTAACTGGGTTACACGTTGTCACACTTGAGAGTCCTAGAAATCATGCCGTACAAGGGATTAGGCAGATATTATTGAATACACAACCATCGAATGCATCAACATCGGAATAATTGGAAGTAAGTATGAAACGTAATCAAGTGTTCATCAAGGGTTGGTCCACACATTGATGGATTGTAAAACATGCATATTCTCATCCATTTCACCACTCATTTATTTATCACAATGTGAATAATTTATGTATTCAACTAACAATATAAGAAAACCATGTAGCTATTGGAGTGATGACTTATAGATTAAAGCATTTAACTTGTAGCCGCTAAATTGCGGATTCAGACCTCACTTTACCTAATTAGGTTTGGGTAATCAGGTAGTTTCACTAGCCCTCACACGTAACGTGTGACTCGAAGTACACGAGTTCGTATTTAGTATAAGTTAATAATAATCTCTAGAGAGGGTAAAGATTTGTAGTTCAAGTGAATTATTTTGGCCAGATTTCGTCATTCGAGCAGGACGGTTCAGTCGCAAACATCTTACTTTTTTCCTGAACATCATATGCAAAAACTTCTACCTGAACACAAGAAGCAACTAGCAAACTTTGAGGAATGTCAGATAAAGGTTAACTAATAGGCACATGGACGATTTCATTAATACCGTCATCTATACTCAGTAATATTTTTTTGAAATGAACATAAAGAGCGTGGAGATATACTAATATTTGAAAATGTAACTTCTAACAGCGAGACGAAAAGATAAGTTAGTACTTCTTAAAATACACCCAATAGAAATCAGAAGCATCCTCTGTTATGAAAAAGGGAGGTATCGCTAATTAGTGTTTCGAACAAGGAGATTGAATCACCGTTTTATCCCACAATGACGGTATTTTCATCCACAAACTTGTACTGAGGTATTTCCAAGTTAAGAGGAGCGGGGCCTTTCCTTACACGACCAGATGCATCATAATGACTACCGTGACAAGGACAGAAGTAACCTCCGGGGAAATCGCCGGCGTGTGCTACTGGAACACAACCTGTAGAAGAAGAAAAGTCATCAATTACAGAACACCAGACAAAGACGCACAACACATGAGGCAACATATTTACTAACATGATTACAGTTAAATAATAAGGAAGTCCGTAAAATCTTACATGATGCTTCATTATGGCTCCTTTTAACAATGAGTGTCGCAGTATTTCATCCTCATCCCATTTCGGACTATTTTTGTATCATAAACCTCTGTTAAGTATGAGAGGAAATACTACGGTAATTGCAACTCTAAACAGAAAAACAATTACCGTATTTAACAGTTTGTAAAATGCCACATTACCATAAGGCAAATCTCAACAACATTATCAGACATTGGAAATACCTCGATGTCATAAACAAATCATATTAGCGCAATATTTTTTCAGTGATACTCGCATACCAGGATACGTGAATATCATGAAAGATACTTCAGATGAACATTACCTAGTTTTTTACTTAGATGGTATGTGTATTATATACTAGCCTACAAAGTCAAGATAACAAGAAATGTAAAAGGTAATATCCTGTATTCGATGAACGAGGGAACGACTAAGTACATTAATTGTCACACTAGCCATATCTTTTTCCAGCAACAGCTTCAAAGGGAAAGCATTGAGGATGCTTCACACCGTGTAAATACAATCCAACACAAGTTGTCGAGAAGAACAATAATTGGAGTGGATGAGGAAATGATGCGAATTTTTTCCCAAGTTATTTAAAGATTGGCAAAGATCCCAACATTGAAGGGAAATCATAGGTTTATACACTTTCAGTCAAGCTTGTTATAGTGAAACTTCGCCTGTAGCTCTTCTAGGTTTACTGCCGGTCTCAAGCCTACAAAAAGGAGGAAGGTTGGGCATGGGGTCAGCTACCCCAACCTGTAGAAAACGCTGACCAGAAAATAAACAGATTAAACAATTCAAACTGTCCTGGGACAAAGGTGGTCTTTATTCAGAAGAATTATGACGCCTCATGGAAAAACCAAGACTATTTGGAAGTCAAAAGGTCCATGTGGCCTGCTTCAATATCTGGTCTACCTGATCCTGCTATTTAGATAGTTCAACAAGTTATCTGTATCCTTCTTTGTTTTAACAGATCATCAAGTCAATTAATTGCATAACCTGTTCAGGTGCGTTTGTGGAAAGTTCTCGACCTTTCGCTGTACAAGTTACAAAGATGTATAATCGGAGACATTGTGATAGTTGGCAATATGCATTAAAAAGAAAAAAAGATTATTCAGATGTCGACTTCTAAAATGCTAATATCTAGTTGACGATCACTAAATATTTAACGTCTATATCGACCAAGAAATAAGAAACGGAATCTCGCTGAAATACGTTGTGCCGAGAATTCTATATTGTACCAAAAATATAGTATTGAATCAGGCTAATAGTAATTATTTTTAACAGTATTAATAACCATAATAATACCCTTTCTAACAACCAAATTAACAATTAATATATATACATGGAATGTCCGGACAATGTGAAAGACCAATCAAGCAGTTACGGAAATAAGGAGATAGAACTTGGTGAAGCTCAGAATAAGTGGAACACATTGGACCCAAGCTTGACAGAAAAGATTAGATTCGGGAGAGATACTGTTATACTCTGATCACGAGGAAGAAAATGCTCCTCACACCCAGGGAGTTTCATTGGTGCTGTCCAAAGAAGCACGAAAAGCGCTTATAGGATGGGAATCTCATGGATTCAAAATCATCAAAGCATCCTGCAAAAACAAGACAAAAAGAGAGGAAACCACGATGAATGGTATCCAACGTTTTGTACCCAACAATGATGGTAGTGACGACGATAAAAGTCAGTCTTACGAGAGGCTGCAATTAATCATAGCGAAGTGTTCGGAAAAGGACCTGACCATCCTGATGGGAGACCTAATTGCCAAAGTCGGAATGGACAGCATCGGGTATGAAGATATCATGAAACGACATAGACTGACTGGGAGAAAGGAACGAGAATGGTGAGGCTTTTTAATTCATGTGCATTCAACACCTCCGGGGGGTTCTGCCGGTCCCAAACCGGATAAAAGAGAAGGGTTGGGTATGGAGTTAGCGACCCCATCCCGTAGAAAACCAACTCGCTAAAAAAACGCTAACCACAAAAAATAATACAAACCATTTAAATTCTGACCTGTGAGTTGAAGGAAGAATTATGACGCCTCATGATGAAAGCCAAGTTCCTTCGGAAGTCACGAGGCCGATGCCCCTTCTATTAACCAGAGCGACAATTTTTATAGGTACATGGAACGTCCGAACAATGTGGGAGACCGGAAGAGTCTTCCAAATTGCTGCAGAAATGAGTAAATACAACCTAGGGGTGCTTGGGATCAGTGATACACATTGGACGCAGGTTAGACAACAACGACTAACTTCAGGACAGCTTCTGTTATACTCCGGCCATGAAGAAGAAAATGCCCCACATACATAAGGAGTAGCATTGATGCTGTCCAAACAAGCACAAAATGCACTTATTGGATGGGAATCTCATGGACCAAGGATCATCAAAGCCTCCTTCAAAACAAAGAGAGAGGGCATTACAACGAACGTCATCCGATGCTATGCGCCTACCAACGACGACGATGAGGACGTTAAAGACTGATTCTACGACAGGTTGCAGTCGATCGTCAAGAAATGCTCAACAAAGGACCTGACCATTCTGATGGGAGATTTAAACGCCAAGGTTGGAATGGACAACACCGGATAAGAAGACTTCATGGAAAGACATGGACTGGGAGAAACGAAAATGGTGAGAGATTTGCAAACCTATGTGCCTTCAATAAACTAGTCATAGGCGGCACTATATTCCCACACAAACGCATTCACAAAACCACATGGACTTCACCAGACCACACTACACAAAACCAAATCGACCATATCTGCGTCAACAAAAAGTTCAGGAGGATGATAGAGAATGTGAGAACCAGGAGGGGAGCTGATATAGCCTCAGATCATCACTTGCTGGTCGCCAAGATGAAATTGAAACTCAAAAAGCACTGGACAACGAGACAGACAACATCACAAACGTTTATTACAGACTTTCTTCGGGATACTGACAGACTCAACAAATTCAAGATAGCCCTCAGCAATAAAATCCAGGCCTTTCATGACCTACTCAATGGAGAGGGAACTACTATGGAGAGTAACTGGAAAGGGATAAAAGAGGCAATCACTTCAACAAGTCAGGAGGTTCTGGGCCAAAAGAAGCACCATCACAAGGAATGGATCACTGTTGGTACACTGGATAAGATTGAAGGAGGAACAAGAAGACAGTAATCAATACCGGCCGAACAAGAGCAGAAATAGCAGAGGCACAAGTTGAATACACAGAAGTAAACAAGCAAGTGGAGAGGAGCATCAAAACCGAAAAACGTAAATATGTGGAAGATTTAGCAATGACAGCGGAAAAGGCTACAAGAGAAGGAAACATGAGACAACTTATGATACAACAAAGAAACTCGCTGGAAATTACCGTAAATTAGAACGACCAGTAAAAAGCAAGGAAGGAAAAGTAATAACCAACATTGAAGAACAGCGAAACAGGTGGGTAGAGCACTCCAAGGAACTCTCGAATCGACCAATCCCACTGAACCCACCCAACATCGAAGTAGAGCCACGGACCTACCAATCGATGTTAGCCCACCAACAATTGAAGAGATCAGCATGATCATCAGACAAATCAAGAGCGACAAAGCAGCAGGACCAGAAAACATTCCGGTAGAGGCACTGAAAGCAGATGCAGCAGCAACTGCAAAGATACTCTACATTCTCCTCAGTAAGATTTGGGATGAAGAACAAGTACCAACAGACTGGAGAGAAGGATACCTCATCAAGATACCAAATACGAACACCTCAGGCAGAGTAAGGGCATACAACCACCTTTCTCCCTTGTTCCATTCGAGCAGCGGGGTTAGGCAGGGTTGCCCAATCTCACCATTCCTCTTCAACTTTGCCATCGACGACATCCTGGAAACAGCTCTGATGGGTGTAAGTAATGGCGGTGTGGATCTGCTGCCTGGAGAACGACTTCTCGACCATGTGTATGCGGATGATATTGTCTTACTGTGCGATAATGCCCAAGGCATGCAATCCGCACTTAATCAGTTGGCAATCAGTGTCCGCAGGTACGGCATGTGCTTTGCACCCTCCAAGTGCAAGGTACTCCTACAAGACTGGCAGGATTCTCATCCTGTACTCACCCTAGATGGTGGGCAGATTGAAGTAGTTGAGAAGTTCGTGTATCTAGGTAGTTACATAAGTGCTGGTGGTGGCGTGAGTGATGAGATTGATGTACGTATAATGAAAGCCAGAGCGGCTTATGCCAATCTGGGCTATCTTTGGCGCCTTCGTGATGTTAGTCTGGCTGTAAAAGGTCGGATCTACAACGCGTCGGTGACAGCAGTTTTGCTCTATGCTTGTGAAACCTGGCCTCTCCGAGTTGAGGATGTTAGACGTCTCTCTGTGTTCGATCATCGTTGTCTCCGAAGGATTGCTGACATTCAGTGGCAACACCATGTTAGTAATGCAGAAGTTCGGCATCGTGTATTCGGGCGCAGAGACGATAATTTAATTGGTGTCACCATCTTGAAACACCGACTTCGGTGGCTTGGACATGTTTTACGAATGTCGTCCCAGAGGCTTCCACGTCGTGCATTATTTGCCGACTCTGGGACTGGTTGGAAAAAGCGGAAAGGAGGTCAGTGTATGACATGGTGTCGTGGCATGAAAGAAAGCTGCAAAGGGCTAGCTTCTATTGGTCCTTCACGACTCCCTGGCTGGGGTCCGAGAGATGGTGCAACACAGTGGCTAGAGACGTTATCAGATATGGCTCAGAATAGAAGCCAGTGGCGATCCTGCTGTAACCTTCTACTTTCTTCATAAAGAGCGGCTATAACTTTCCTAACTGAGAGAGCTCTTCTGGTTGTACATTTCAGTTCCCCCCATCATTACTCTTCTCCTTTTCTTTTTTTCCTTCCTTTATATATACGCATCTTCTTCCTTCTCCTCCCATTCTCATTATTTTGTGTGGCGCATATGTATCCGGTGCCCTTTGTACCAGTATGTATGTGATTAAATAAATAAATAAATAATAAGATACCAAAGGAAGATCTGAGCAAATGTGAGAACTACAGAGGCATCACTCTTTTTCCAATACCAGGAAAATTCTTCAACGGGGTATTGTTAAACAGGATGAAGGACTCTGTAAACACCCAACTTCGAGATCAACAAGCTGGATTCCGTAAGGATCGGTCGTGCACAGACCGAACTGCGACACTACGGATCATCGTCGAACAATCAGTTGAGTGGAACTCGTCACTATACATTAACTTCATTGACTACGAGAAGGCGTTTGACAGTGTGGACAGGAAAACATTATGGAAACTTCTTCGACACTGTGGAGTTCCTCAGAAGATCGTCAACATTATCCAGAGCTCATACGACGGACTACAGTGCAAAGTGGTGCATGGAGGACAGATGGATTTTCAGTAAGGACCGGAGTCAGACAAAGCTGCCTACTCTTGTCCGTTTTCTTTCTTCTGGTGATTGACTGGATTATGAAGACCTCGACTTCTGAGGAAAAGCACGGAATATAATGGACAAGTTGGATGCAGCTAGACGATTCGGACTTCGCTGATGACCTAGCCCTCCTATCTCATACACACGAACAAATGCAGACGAAGACAACTAATGTAGCAGCAGCCTCTGCATCAATAGGCCTCAACATACACAAACAAAAATGCAGGATTCTCAAATACAACAAGGAGAACACCAACCTGGTCACACTTGATGGCGAAACTCTGGAAGATGTGGAGACATTCACGTACCTGGGAAGCATCATTGATGTACAAGGAGGATCGGATGCAGAAGTAAAGGCAAGGACTGCATTCCTACAGTTGAAGAACATATAAAACTCAAAACAACTGTCAACCAATATCAAAGTCACAATCTTCAACACAAATGTCAAGACAGTTCCACTGTACGGAGCTGGAACTTCGAGAACTACCACAGCCATCATCAAAAAAGTACAAGTATTGATAAAAAATTACCTACGTAAGATGCTCAATGTCCGTTGACCGGATACCACCAGCATTTGCCTACTGTGGGAGGGAACAAAACAGCTTTTAACTGAAGAGGAAATTAGAAAACAGTGATGGAGCTGGACAGGACAAGCATCGCGGAAATCACTAAACTGCATCACAAGGCAAGCACTAACCTGGGATCCTGAAGGGAAACAGACAAGAGGAAGACCGTAGAACATACTGCGCTGGGAGTTGGGAGCGAACATGAACAGAATGAGTAGAAACTGGAAACACTTAGGAAGGATTTCCCAAGACAGATTTCGATGGAGAATGCTGGTGGGTGACCTGTGTTTCTACACGATGGATATTAAGCGTAGGTAAGTAAGAGATCATCGCTACCAGTGTTTCATGTCTCAATCCTTGGAAAAGAAAGTCATTTCATGGTCAATTACGTATACTTATCATTTGGTGATTTTCTGATTGGCCTACTGTATCACGTTGCCCTACTAAAAATAAGTCTGCGTTTCCTGATTTAACTGAAGACGCTGGGATGGGTGCATATCACCTTACTCTTTTGAGAAATACGTAAAACACAAGGTTTATTGCTTTTGGTTGCAAATAACTTGTAGCTCTAGTCATATGCTTGTCATATCTTAGCGTTAATACTGGTCGATTAGGATTTACCTGCATCTAGTGATGACGTGGTCAATTTACAAGTTCCATTTTTTCTAATGTCTGGTCCTAGTTTAAGTCACTCCTCAAATCCAGTTTTCAGTTGTTGTTTTCCAAGTCGCTTTTGTAATAGATGACGCAGACAAGCGTATAAACGTTGATTTCAGTAGCAGAAGAAAAATTGACCCTCCAACACAATAGTGTGTTTAGCAGATCTCAGTTACTGCTCATCGGCGCGTTGAAGGAATATGTGCTCCAGCAATCCAATCCGGAACCACGCTCAAAAATCAGATATATTTAGTGATGTACCTGATATATTTCTCATTGAAATAAAGAACAAATTTATGATAGAGGGAAGTCAACCAAGTCCTTCGTCAGATTTCACTCATTCTAATGACCTGATCATGTCGAGTGAAATTAAAAATAATTGAAAATGTTTTAAATGAGTCAATTTCTGATCAGATTTTTGACGTTATTTTATCAGATGTCGATTGATCTAATGATTCATTTATTTCCAACGAAATCCTTAATAAATCTGAGGAAATTTAAAATGAATCAAACCCTAAGTTTTTGGTGTCATATTAGTTGATTGTCTTCGCAGTACATTTGTTTTAAGTACATTTTCTAATCAATGTGAGAATTATAACTTAAATGAGTCAAATCCTGATCACATTCCTGATAGTTATACCAGATATTGGATGTTTTCATGTCTCATGGATTTCAAGTAGAATCATGAAAAGGTCTAACGAAGTTAATCAACGTATTACGAAGATACAATGCCAGATTGCTTCCTGAAGATCTTGAAAACCGTATGAAGGTGAAAGCTTTTGGACTCCTTCACTTCATAATTATCTACTTAGAATCGAATGAAGGTCAGGAAGAAGACACCCCAAATGAAAATCTTAGTTTACATAAAAATAAAGTGGTTGGAGAAAGTAAAACAGGGTCTATGGAAAGTTTTGTAGCCACCACCAGTTCAAACTCAGCCCAATCATCGCAGTTAAAATTTTCCGAAATATTTCCCATTTTAAGTTAAGGACCTTTAGTTTTAGTTTCACAATATTTAGCTGAGTTTATAGCAAATAATTGCTCGCGTTTGTTACAAGTCAATTCACATGACAAGTATTCTGTCAAGTGAGAATAATTGGTGTTAAAAGTCTAAGCCTAATTAAAAATCAGGAAGGAATATCTTAAACATAACACCGATAGTGAAACTTCAATCTGTAAGTGAAACAAAAATACGGTTTCTATAAAAACAAAAGTGGATATCAAACAAGTCAAAAGTACCATCATTTTTCCAATGCTATCACATAAGGATCCCATAAAATTTCGTGAGGGTGAGGTGATGTGGCGAACAATAACTTAGTCAATTTGAGTGCAAACAACATTTAATTGATTCTTCTCCAATTGTCTGTGCAATGTAATCACATTTTGAAGAGTAGCTATATAACTTAGCAAGTTATATTTGTTGGTTAAAGATGCTTAGTGACATAATACTGGAAACACGTCCACATAGTGAGTTATCGATTATTTGATGTTAAATATTACTAGGTCCCCTTTATACAAATCTGACCACAGAAAAAACAGGGTATTCATACATTATTCTAAGGAGTCAAATAAATTCTTATCCAACATCTTTGTGTCCTTACTTGCGTCGTTTGATTCACCGTTTCCAATACCAAGTACCAAGTCAGTTGAGCATTCTGCAGAAATAAGTTTCGTCACTTACTATTCAAATACAAGTGCCGTTACCAGGTCGAAAATTCTGTTATAATTAAACATTAGCCCATGAACTCGACATTCCATTTCGAGTGCTCAATAAATCAAACACAGGACTTATTTATGGTTTCTGACAAGAAATCTGAACGACTTAACGGAACTATTGTTGAGTTGCCATCATCTCACTATTACAAGACCAACTAAGCAACTACTGTCAAATGAATACGCACCAACACTGCATGATTAAAAATATGAAAATATAGTGCAAAAAACAATACCAAATCTTATCCTCATGGGTTGTGATGACTACGTTTGTATAGCACCTTTTATTCAATCATATGCAGATAATTTACTTATAGAGATTACTCAAAAACGATGCAACCAGATGAAAGTTGTCAGGAATAAATATTTTATCAAACGTTATTTTGTCGTCTTCTTCTGCCTCTTTTACATCGTCATAGTGGTAGGTAGTTTTATGTGGGATACTTTTTATATCCGACTTCAAATCATTTATCAAACTGTTGCCTTTCAGTCCAACGGCTGTCTTCTTTAGAGATGCCGTTTGAAACCGTATTCCCTAACTGGTGAAATATTTGTGACAGAATGCGTTTTTATTGAAATTCTTAGAACCCGTACAGCCTTGGGTCATAAGATGACTAAATAATGTCAAAGGTTTGGAGATAACTCTCAAACAAAATAACAATCTCATGAACAATGCGGAAAAGACAAAAGTATACGTCACCTTTATTTTCACACTATTATTGTTTTCATGAGAGTTAACACAGCAGCAGTGAATACTTTAATTGGATGACGTAAAATTGATAATACTCAGCTGTGCAGCTTATAGTGAAAACTGAATGAGTGATCTTAGTGAGCCTATAAACAACTACTAAATTACATCAAATTAAAAAAGGCTGATACTGACCCGACAGCGAGGTCTGAAGAAAAATTAAAGATAAGTTTTAACGACATAATAAGCTTTATGCTTACCCAAATGTGTACATACGCCCAGACAAATCAGCCATTTATCCACTTTTACACGATCTTGATCTAGCTGAGGATCCCTTAAGCTTTCCAAAGGAACAGCACGTTCACGAGCGATTTCTTCCGCTGATCTATGGCGAATGAAAAGAGGTTTATTACGCCATTTGACTGTAACATTTTTTCCTTCAGGGATAGAAGCCAAGTTGACTTCGGTGGAGGCTTCTGCCATAGTTTTAGAGGAAGGTCCCAGAGGTTCAATGAACATTCTAACGGTGTACTTGGCTGATGTAGTGGCAATCATCGCAGTCGCTGAAATAATGAGACCGATAAGATTGTTTACGCAACTAATTGAGTACCTTTTACAGAATAAAACAGAAATAATTCAGCCCATATAAATATACCAGACCAGTTGCAACGGACTACACAAAAATTATGTTATGAAGTGGCTAAAATGTTTCTCAACTACCAAAGTTAAAACGATGTTTAAGTAATGAACTGAGCATAACTTCGCATACGTTAAGAGCAACCGACCAATAAAAGCCTCTTGAACAGTATGTAAATGAAGTGATGAGTTAATACACTATTGTCAACATTAATCATTGAACAATATACAAATAATATCAGTCTACAACGTTACCGTCGTTGTGATCTCCCTGAAGCCAATAAAGCCTCTTCATTGTTGGTCTCAGGAAGCTAATTTATTATGGCCAAGCTATGAAGGTGTTATTCTATGTGACATGACTTACAAAGGGGATATACCCAGATGCTTAAAAACTCGGAATTGAAGTAAAGTCTAGTAGTAAACAGCTAGGGAACGAGGTACACACGAAGGACTGGTGTAGTGAACTACAACATATATGAGACGATTATGTGCTAATGTGAAAGATCGTTCCACCCTAAATGTGCTTGTGAATTCTTTGGCGGTCTGAAGAACTTAGTGATAACATCTCAGACTATGAAGCCGAATGACGTATTTCCGTGCTACATGTGGAGCGACGGTCCTGAGGAAACAGTATAACTTGGTGGATACACCAGTGGTCTAGATTTCTGTTTCGAAAGGCACTCACCAAACATCATCGTATAAGAGAATATCTTGCGCTGTATTTCGGTGTCAGCAGCCCGTGATTGAGGGTCTTTGGTAGACTCTAGGCGGTACTTCGTGAAATCAGGAACATTTGCAACGTCCGTGTGTGCAGATCGGACCTGCATTGGAGCTAATACAAATACATTAGGAAGAAAATATATTACCAGATAAACTGCAAGTGCATGAAGTGAACGGAGAGCTCGGAAGTGATCGAAGTAGACTATGAGAAGACTTTACAACAGGTGCTGGCGGGAGGATGTCTTTCTTTTTAGGCACAACACTAAAAAGATCAGTGTTTTCACAAGAAAACGGGATGGTTCTGCATTTAACGACGCCTCCTAAGTTCTTTAGGTAACGCATAACGAAACAGTTTTAAAATATTGCGCTCTGACGACATCGACTCTAAGGGTTAAAACAATAGAAACATGATTGATGCCTTCGTTTAACAAGCTTAAGTTCCTGGTGAGGAAAAACCACTGTTACCTTAAAACGGGGGTCTATCTTTAAAACCTAAAGTGAAGTAAGAACGTTATCAGTAAATGAGAGCGACTTTTCTGAGTCTTCGGGGATACATCAGTTATCTGCCTAAAGGACATCAGTAAGGCTGTTTAGAGCACCTCTGAATGTAGTAAAACTTCGAGACCTGACCATCCATTATGAGCATGAGGTGCTCCAACTGTAGGCTCTACAAGTTTAACCTCTTAGTTGTTTATTTCACCAGGATTTCGAGTTGGAACTGGAATTATGGACGCCTGATGGTGTTAAAATTCTGTAGGCAATAGAATATACCTTCTTGGCCATCACGGATAAAGACTACGTCATTTGAGACCATTCTGGAAAACCAAGACCATGAGTTCTTGTGTACATCTTGAGGTTCGATATGGGACGGTTTGCTGCGTATTCGTACAATCATAGTAGAGATGAAACAAAAACCCAAGCACAACTAGCTCTGTAAGTCTCCTACATTGATGCTGACCTGATTAGTTTTAATTGAATCACCTAGCTGAAGGTGCTCTGTCAACAAAGGTTGGATCAACGCCTCAACAGCATCGATCTACAACATGGCCCAGCAACAGACACTTTGCTTCGAACGCCAGAGGACACTGGTCAACGAGCCTTTGACGAGGACCTGTTTAGATAGCTCTTCTTGATTAAACTTCCTCAACAGGTGAAGACAGTCCTTATCTCATTTCAAAATAACACCAAAAACGAGCTGGTTGCATCTGCCAACCGGATTCCGGTGGTCATCAGAACCCCCAACATCTAGGTTTATCCTGTCAAAGAAAAGTCATAAACGGCACAAAATGGTGCCACACACCTCTGTCATACTCTGAATCGTTTTCTTGATATTCATCATAGTCACAGAAGCTCTCAAACTCATCGCGGAAGCTCGTCACGAAGATCTGTCTCAAGAACGTTAGATACAGGTAGTTCTGATCAGTCCTGGTACCATAACAGCTATGGTAAGTCTTCTAGAAATTGCAGAAGGTTCCACAGTTTCTCAACCTTCAAACCACCTGACACGAAAATCCTTTCGAGAAACTTCCCCGCCGCCATGTGTGAGTATAGCCGTCTGTTGTACATCACCGATGTGATAACTAATGTTCGGTATCTCGTCGACCCTAGTGCAGAAGTTGGAGTTCTTCAAGCAAATTCTAACGACCGGCTGCACGAAGCAGTTTTCAACTTACAGGCAGCAAATGGAAAACGGAACGCCGCATACAACAAGCGATACATTTATCTTAATATAGGTTTACGCAAACCCATTCACTGGATCTTCGTTGTTGCAGATGTTTCTATACCAGTCATTGGTATAGACCTGGTGCAACACTATAGTCTACTCATCGACACGCTCGAACGGGGTTTAGTAGATGGCAACACTAAGTTGTCTGTTCGTGCAACTTTATTTTCCAGTTGTAGATTATTCTCAGTCACTGTAAGGCACATAATCGACCGCTTCTGTCAACATTTACTCGATAAGTACCCTGACATAAATCAAACACGATCAAATTGACTGTGCGTAACCAGCATTGCTGTGCGGCACGTCACGGCCATAGAACCACCTTTATTCTCAAAAGCGCGCTAACTAGGTCCCGAAAAACTAGGGTTGGCCAAAAACCAATTCCACCACATGTTAGACTTAGGAATTATTCGGCCATTTAACAGCCCATGGACACCTAACTTGGACATGGTCCCTAAAAAGGACAGCAATGATTGGCATCCAACTGGTAACTATCGGTGGCGGAATCCGTAAGCTACTCCTGGTCGTTACGCGTTGCCGCACACTCACGATTCGACAACTACCTTAAAGGGCAAAATTATTTCTTAGAAGACCGATCTGGTCGAGGCGTATAACCAAATTCCCATGACTGCATTGATAATCCTAAAACCGCTATCATCACTCCGTTTGGACCCGATGAATTTTAGCGCATGCCTTTCAGTTTAAGAAATGCTGCACAAAATTTCCAGAAATTCATCAACGACGTCTGTCGATGACTCATCTTCGTATATGAACATCTAGGCGGTTGCTTGGTCTCAAGTCGGGACAGAGAATCTCATGTCCAGCATCTTTCTAGAAAATCAATTTATGACATTGAAATTTTGTCTGTTTCCCTTTGAAGTGTTTTTGTTTATTTCAGTTGTTTCCCGTGAACAATTATGAATGGTAACTTTGAGGACTATTTATGGACCAATGTGATATGTATATTTCCTATTGTATAAATGTTAAGTAACTAAACTATTCATATTCGTGTTCCCCTTATCATAAGCTTTATTTTGACCTATGAACTATTATTATACGATTTACCATTCTTGAGTTATCCACAGTCTATTTTCAGTTTCCGAATCTCTCTAATGGTTAAAACCAAATTATTCTTCCTAAGTGTCATGTCCTTTTATTTTTCATATTACAAGTAGACAGATAACTCACTAATCTTATGGATGCTGACCAACTAAGGCCGATCAAAAGAAGCTCATATGTCCTAAGTTCTTGTGAGTTGTTCAATGTTTTATTTTTCTTAACCTGAAAATTTTACAATATTTTCTTTCATATCCTCTGGTTTGCTATTAGCCCTTACCATCTCTTAACCACATATAATCTGACTTGTCTCTTATAACCTTTACCATTAGTTATCTTCATAGTAGTACGATATATTAAATGGATATCTAACCCATAATACAAATGCTATTACCATCTGATTTGCTTGTAACATGGAACTTGTAGAGACAGTGTATTCCAAATATGGTCCTTGATTAAAGCAATATTCATATCGACCACAAACGTAAGAGAGCCTAACATCATAAAAGGAGGGAGGGTGGCGTTACTGACCAGCAAACATGATGGTGGGGAGATAACTTCAATCCACCCATGCCTGTGGGGCAGAACATGTTAATTACGGCTCCTTATGTCTAGTGGGATGTCACGAACCAACGGTATTGATGCGAAATCATTCATGCAAAATACCACTTTGAATCATGTTAAAAAAAGCTGAATTGGTTCCACTTCCTACCGAGTAATCCTAATACAAGCAAACTAGACAATTGGCTAAAAACGAAGCCCACTCTATACCCTATAAAATCTAAAAACAAAAAAAGAGAGTTCAAACAGCTTCTAAAGTAAAGGGAGACAGTCATTTGTATCGGAATACTGTTTTCAGCACTTTATTTTATAATTACACAATTCCATACTTCCTTCTGAACTACTTTCATTTATACAGTTTCTTATCCACTCATAACTTGCCCACACTTATTTTTCTTCAACACATTAGTATGTTCTTACCTAAGAAGTACTTCAGTAACAGACAAATAGACTAAATGGTTATACCTTAACTATTCCTCCATGAATATTGTGTGCTCTGCTTTTCGTCCTTCCTTTTTCTTACACCTTTTTCAGCCTCCTGCAGATACTCCACCGAAAACAGATATGGCACGGGTAACTTCGTCCTACACCGTTATTAAAGCTTCCGATATTCTGGAGGGATATAAGTTCGAGACTTCTAAAAGCCCCCAACTTCGCATGTATCTATTCTCGACCATCAGTTGTACGTTGCAACGCTACCTCCATAAAGTGCGCCAAGTGTGATATTGATATTGACATGTTCCTTACGAAATCCATTCACATTCATATCTTATGAAATATCAACCCATCTGAGTAATTCTCAACAGTGAAAATTGTAACTTCTTTAACAATTTGATCTTGCCTGTAAACCGGCATGCCTCACGTAACAAACTGTTATTTGAGAATAAATTATTATTATTATTATTAATTACTGCTCCCCCTATTAACAGACACATTTGGCCAAATCTTGTACAAATGTTATTTACTATTTTATGGTATGATGTGGTCAGTTTGTCTGATATATAAATCCAGTATGTTTGAGAATAATGATTCATATTGCAGAGGCTGTTATTGGTGTTCTGGACTTAACTGGCTGTGCTAAGCAGAAAGCAGGACTGAAAAGTACTGCTTTTGTGTATCATTGCTTTGATCGATTATTCGCTCCTCTACAGTTGGCGGGAATCATCACGTCATAAATATTAAACAGGGCGCTCAAGCACTCACTCAATATAACATGAAGCATGCTGTGAGCATAGCGATATTGTAAATTGTAGATTATGCCCATAAAAATGGCGCGTGCCTGCCCAATCTATTACTTTATTAGTTACGCCTGATACTCCTCATCGGGGAGAAGAAAGAAAACGGACAAGAGTAGGCAGCTTTGTCTGACTCCGGTCCTTAGTGAAAATCCATCTGTCCTCCATGCACCACTTTGCACTGTAGTCCGTCGTATGAGCTCTGGATAATGTTGACGATCTTCTGAGGAACTCCACAGTGTCGAAGAAGTTTCCATAATGTTTTCCTGTCCACACTGTCAAACGCCTTCTCGTAGTCAATGAAGTTAATGTATAGTGACGAGTTCCACTCAACTGATTGTTCGACGATGATCCGTAGTGTCGCAATTCGGTCTGTGCACGACCGATCCTTACGGAATCCAGCTTGTTGATCTCGAAGTTGGGTGTCTACAGAGTCCTTCATCCTGTTTAACAATGCCCCGTTGAAGAATTTTCCTGGTATTGGAAAAAGAGTGATGCCTCTGTAGTTCTCACATTTGCTCAGATCTTCCTTTGGTATCTTGATGAGGTATCCTTCTCTCCAGTCTGTTGGTACTTGTTCTTCATCCCAAATCTTACTGAAGAGAATGTAGAGTATCTTTGCAGTTGCTGCTGCATCTGCTTTCAGTGCCTCTACCGGAATGTTTTCTGGTCCTGCTGCTTTGCCGCTCTTGATTTGTCTGATGATCATCCTGATTTCTTCGATCTTTGGTTAAGTGACATCTATAGGAAGGTTTGTAGGTGCTGCTTCAGTCTCCGATGGATTCACTGGAGCTGGCCTATTCAACAGTTCCTCAAAGTGATCTACTCATCTTCCCCTCTGTTCCTGAGTCTCAGTGATCGGCTTTCCTTCTTTGTTCTTGACTGGTCTCTCTGGTTCAGCTCATCTTTGTTCGAGATCTCGTAGACAGTCGAACCAGTGGTTAGAAAGGAAGGATTTTAAAGATTTTTTTTGAAAAAAGTCGGTGCTGACTAGTTGTGGAATACATGCAGTAAGGCGTAAACCAATATGATCCTGTGTGAATGCTTAACTGAGCTATTTCAGCTAGTGATGTGTCTACTAAATCTAATGAAGTCGAGATGAATGTCAAAAGCTTTCCAAGTTATTTACTCTGAAGATCTATTTACCCGTCTGTGTCTTTGGGTTTCGGATGTTTTTACATTAGGATATTGGATGTTGTATGCCTGGGTTTTTAATTGGTTTGTCACAGGTGCCTTTATGCTTAAGGCAAAGACTATTGGTAAGCATATGCCAGAGACCTTTTTCATAGTGTCATTTCATTACTCTTTTTAAATTTCGTTGGTTCACTTATAAATTATGGTTCTCTTGGTGGTTTTTATTTCTCAAGTTGTCAGGTCATGGTATGACATTTTGACTTAGAAACCTGAATAGTTTTCAGTAATCAGTGAAAATTCCCTTCGAGTATTTAGAGAACTAAAATATGCACAAATGAGCAAGATAATTTTTGGACGGAATTTTCTCAGTAGGCTCTATGAGAATTGCAACCAGCGACAACCAACCAAACAAATAAGGGGAATTGAAAGGGTTAACGGTGTTAACTTTTCCAGGAGAAAGTTTGTTTTTCCTCACCGATCAATTCTTCGGGACCGAAAGTTTATTATTTTACATTTTGTAACAGGATTTAAATAAGCCATTCGTTTCAGTTGTTTTTTGTTTGAGGACTATCAAAGGAAAGTTGAGTGTGTTTAGTTGCACAGAGCAGATGTCAAACCGATGTAATACTAGGCCACCTGTTGAGGTATTCCACCAAGATCCTACTTTTTTGCCTCATTACATTAATTGCATTGCAGTCTACGGCAAGTTATCTAAAACTAATTCAATAAACTTATCAGACTTTACTAACGAATTACCTAGTGGGTTACCATTGGGTAAATAAGCCTGAAAGTAGTGTTTTTGTTAATACAAGTTGACGGAGCTTTGTATCTGGCTGACACATCTAAGAACAAGTATTTAAATATGTCGAGGGATCTGTAGAGCAGCTAAGAAACAAAGTTTGTTAAGTCTCTTCATCTTCTCCCTCTGGAATATTGTGATCGTCCAGTTGATAAATTTTGCAAATCATCACGTCCTGTGTATTTGTATGCATCTAAAAAATTTGTGACTCATCAGAACTATTTCAAACGCCTGGTTCTTAGGTGATTCACGTAATCATCCATTTTATTTGTTGCAGTGTAACTTGGTTACCTGTTATAGGTCTGTGTGGTCGGTTTTAAACCATACACTGTATAAGACTATCGAAATGGGAAAATCTGAAATTAAATTCAAACCCATAGTCAATCCCAGATTTCAAAGTATTCTAAATTACTCTAAAATAGGGTAAATACGAGCGATTGCTGGCGTATTCGAGCAAAATCCCTCAGCTTATTAAGCTTATGTACAACTATTTACATGCTTGTCGAGGTAAGACACAGTACTAGATAAAAACGGTAAATCGTTTGGCGAGGTAGTGAATTATTTACCGAAGTCGTTAGGGAATGTGTTAAGTATGCCCATCTACCAACTACTTCGACGCGTGATGATGACCGTTGTAGAAGTAGGTTGGAAAAAAGCTAGGGTTCGCCAAATCAAGATATGGGATAAGTCCTTTAAGACACCAACTATGGGTCTGAGCCAATAGGTGGGAGCTTAATACCTGATTGGGGTCTATATGGTTATTGTAACCAGTGGTTAGGGACTTCAGGTGATATGGTCCAGAATCGTTCACTGTGATACAGATTCATTCACTCTCTGTTTTCTTTTAGAAACTAACTCTCCAAATTCCCCGTAATTCTTTATTTTACTAATTTACATGTTCATCTCGAATTGTATCATTGATACCTAATCATTTTTATCACCACCAATACTGTTACTCAGTCAGTCAGTCAGCTACAATGTAGGACCAGACATACATATGCATATACCTCGTTAGCACAACAAGATGAACACCGAATTCATAGAAGTAGTTAATTTGGTGGTGGTAATGTATAAAAGAAAAGTTGTGTATAGGATATGGTTATTTATTTATTTATTTGAACACATAAATATTGGTACAAGGAAGCACCAGATATATATGCGCCGCACAAATCTCATTCCATTTGTGTGAGGGCTGTGATACTGCCTAGGTGCCCAAACTGAAGCAGGTGGTTTTCTTAGGGGGCCGCACCCGGAGCTTTTGACCTAAAGGTCTGATCCACAAGGCAGTGGAGCATCGTGTGGAGATGCAGTCCCATAGTAGCCGATGACCAACGATTGATTCATACGCCATTTGTTCCCTCAGAATCCTGGAGCCCATGTGCACCATTGGTTTGGAATCAGGGTTTTCCAACTCCCATAGGTGGACTTTCCGTGTCCACCAACCCGATTAAAGCGCCGGACATTCTCTTTTTGTCCTTTCAATTTCTTAAACAACCGTAATGCCACGAGAAGGCAGTGAGTAGGACTTCCCTGACAGAGGCTATATACGCGTGGCCATGTGAGAGCATTTCGAGAGGGAGAGCGAACTCTCCCCATTCTCGACCGTACCAGGGCATTCGGGGGCATATAGGATATAGTACAGGAAGAAAGACAGATTTGAAGCAATTTTAATCTCAAGGTTCAAGGGAAGATAAAAAGTGTATACACCTGCGCCATTGTGATCGATTCTGAGCCATGTCACCTAGAGTCTCCAACCATTGGTTACGATAGTCACGCGGACCACAACCAAGTAGTCTGCATCTACCGACATGGCTCAGACTAGAAGTTAGTTGGTCGCCCCTAACTCTCTTCCAACCATCCCCAATACTAGTCAGAATAGTGCGTCGTGGTATTCGATGTTCAGGCATACGTAACAGGAAAACCTTGATCCAAACCAATGGTGCACATGGGCTCCAGGATTCTGAGGGAACAAATGGCGTATGAATCAATCGTTGGTCATCGGCTACTATGGGACTACGTCTCCACACGATGCTCCACTGCCTTGTGGATCAGACCTTTAGGTCAAAAGCTCCGGGTGTGGCCCCCTAAGAAAGCCAACTGCTTCCGTTTGGGCACCCAGGCAGTACCCCAGAACTCATACATATCATCGGGTTTGTGTGGGGCATATGTATTTGGTGCCTTCTTGTATCAATGTTTACGTTTAAATAATAATGCCTTAGTTACCCCTCATTACAACTGCTGGCTCAAATCAATACAAGGAGTGAGTGACGTAGTGGTTTTATGTTCTTTAAGTAAGTTAGGTAGGATAGTTGGCATGGTTAAGAACTTGATAATTATCGTCCTGTGTTGTATTGTGAGAGTTTTCTCGTTTCAGAAGTTACTTTCCATATTTCTTTTTTAATTTCTCTCATTATTGTTATTGTTGATACACTGTAAATTGACCTGATAGTCAATCTCGTTTTGATATTTGCTCTGTTAATGTTTGGGGCCGAAACATGGGGTTTAAAGGGTTCGAGTACTTGACAGTATTTCACACTCAGACATTTCGCCACCTGCTTTGGTTTAAACAGCTACATAGTACCGCTGGTCCCCATGCAAGTGTGATCCGAAGCCGAATACATAAACCTGTACATGGTAAATGAGTGTAATAACTTGATTGTGTTTTGTAATGGATACATCATAAAGGCATTCTGTTTTTGTTTTGCAGATGTTTTGCCTGCAGCTGATAATCCCACTGCTTTTTTTACCGAAACCATCTAACCCGGCCGCAGATATCTATCATGCAATATATATACTTTTATTTCTTGTTTGTTTCTTCTTAGAGCGTAAACCATGTGGAATATGTGCTATTATTTTGTTTATTTTCATTATTCTTCCATGTTATAGTTCCTTAGATAATTTATGTATTTTCACCACATGCAGTAAAGGCCGAACTTTGACGTAGTGTCTGACGTATATATATATTCTGACTTGACCATTGTTATGGTGTAATGTAAATATTGTTCCCCGAGTAGAGAACCCTTCTCTTGCTTTCATTTGAAATTTCCGAGATTTCATGATGGATTAGCCGATTTTTACGAGTTGGTATGGATATTTACACCAACCTTTGTGCGCATAGTTTTTCAATTTACAATAGATTTTTGGTGACTATATACCTAGTACTAAGGTGGCTATATTCATTGTCTTCATATTTTTTTTTGAATTTTGTTGTATATGTTTTTGAACTGTATAATTCTAATTTTCTAT
Source organism: Schistosoma mansoni (assembly GCF_000237925.1). Taxonomy (NCBI): domain Eukaryota; kingdom Metazoa; phylum Platyhelminthes; class Trematoda; order Strigeidida; family Schistosomatidae; genus Schistosoma; species Schistosoma mansoni. Next base: position 30,137,365 of record NC_031502.1, on the reverse strand, counting down.
GCACTTTAATTGATACGTAGTGTGGTAAATTAATTATTGAATTTGTTTTAAAAGAGGGTTGCAATTGTTGAAACATTTTCTAATTAGTGGCAATTATTTAAACTTTTCGACGTTTAACATTAAAGTTTATTCGTAGTGGTTAATGAATTAGCATTTTCTAAGGGCACTGACTTCATTTCATTCATCAGCATAGCTAATGGAGTTAAGGAGAAATTTCTTGGTGTACACTCCGCTTTTTTGTCAATAAATTCCGACTGAAAGTTACATTATTTAATTTCTAATTCGTCGGTCTGAAATTTATGAGTTTTATTTTTGCTTATATTCAATATTAATCTTGGTGTATAGATATATTCCCACATGGCATTAAATGAATAACCGGCTAAAATATGTTTCAATATTATCTCTTTTTAGATACTTGTTAGAAAAACGTAGATCTCGTTTGCTCATGTTTCATGTGTGTTCATAAGTGAAAAATATTCTAGATGGTACGTTAGACCGTGACTTGTTAATAGTAATGGCCAAACTCCCGTCACATTCCCTAGTCAATATTTCTAACCTGTATAACTAGTTATAGCAAAACTGACTCACTTTTAGGCCTCGTTTGTATTCTTCGTCAAATTTCTTGGAGAATAGTTGTTAGTCAAGCCTTATCGGTGCTCTCATACCCTGAGTGGCTGTTTCTTTAATTTGATCACGAAATCAATGCGATGGCTGATAAAACACCAAAGTTGCTTCATTTATTATCATTGTTATGGGTTTTTTCTCTTTATATCAGAATGACTAGTGATTGCAATCATTCTTGTGTAATTTCTCAACGTAACATGGGCACTATTAGTACCATCTGGACGGATAAATGTATTTCCCCTGCTGAACACAGTGAAAATCTCAGTTTCCTATGTGGTACTGTAATATAATAAAAGTAAGCTTAGTCGTTTTTCTGTTGGTTATTTCGAGAACACCTAATCCTTTACTTCTTGTAAAGTTATGGCGCACTTAGTCATTGAACCTGAAGAACTCTATCTCTTATTACTGCTGTTCGCGTGTCACTTCAGTTAATTGACTGGATTTCTACTGAAAATCCAGTCAGGTATATTAATATGTAGAGGTTGATTTCACTCTATCTGACTCCAATATATGATATTCCGTTAACTGAGTATTTAAGCAGGCGAATTCTCCTGGTCGTACTATGGATTTACTCGGAAATATTCAAAATCCAGAACACCAGTTGTTGGGATAGTACATTGTTAATAATTAATCAAATCCAAAAGCACACAAAAGGCAAGCACATTGGGAAGCGAGTGTGAGAGTAAAACGTCAGAACATCCACATGTATTTTATGAGTGTTAATCAATTGTGGGTAAGATATTGGTTGGATGTATCAGCAACCAATGGGAGGATAGATAAGGTTGAGGTGCGGACATACGTCCAATCAGATTCACACATATTTTTACATGGTGAATTAATTGTTTAAATTACAGCAGTTAGGTAATAAAAAATCAATGGGCTTACTATAACCATACCTGACTGCAACTTCTTGAGTTTTGTTGAAAATAAGAATTTTTGAATTCAACCTCTTCATGACGCTGGAAGGCATCAAATCAATTAATCAATTTGCACCCAAACAGGACTAATCTTTTGCGCTTATTACCCGTACAAATATCACTGGTTGATATACATATTCACATGAGAACCGATAAGAAGTCGCAAGCAGCTGAGAAGTTGCATGAACAGTCTTATCTATCATGATAATCGGTTGCATATTCGATTATGTTATGTTATGTTTTATGAAACTATCAGTGATCTGTTAACCCTTGTTTCACGTTTTCTGCTTACAGCATCTGTATTTGAGCGTAGTATCGCAAAAAAGGGACGGGTCTTCCGGCTAAAAGTTCTGATATCGTGAACATAAAGTATTCCGACTATTCATGAGATGTTGGGTTGGGAATTTTGATAGATTTTTGTGTTGATGTTGGTAATTCAACATTAGTTTAGTGGTTGCTTCTTGAATTATTTAACAATTAAATGTAATTACAAAATCTGGTTAGATCTGGCTTATTTAGTACCTCGCCTTGAGTTTTCATGGTGTCGCGTGCACTTGGATGAATTACAACCATTCATGCCGTCTACGGAGAACTGTACTCTTTCGTGGTGCTTTATAATGTTCAGGATATAATCACTCACTGTTCTTATTGTATGTTTCAACTATTTTTTTATTTATTTAGATGCAGTGAGACCACAACTTGTGGACTACCTTTGAGCGACATTGGAGTGACCTTGACGAGGTTTACCTACCTCTTGGGGTCTAAAGAGGGTTATAGATAGTGTGAGAAACTAGTATCAGGAGTTAGAGTCCTCATCACAGACTGGCATCAGCTATAATGCCAAAATTCTATTTAACCATATAGATGAATGAATTTCGCACCAAAATTCAGGACGCCTTATCTTAACTCTGGTTCGTCTATAAATTATACTCTTGCTGTAGATGTAACTGTAGGGGTAGTTTGAACTTTGGGTTGCTATACTTAAGCATCATTTTATCTCATTTATACGTTGAGAATAGTATATTTCTTTATCTTCATATTCGTACATGATAGCCTTGCAAATCAAGTAGTCAACTTAAATGTTATTATTACTCGTGATAGGAACAAAATATTATAGGATTGGAATTAAGTGTGCGGAACATAGAATCGTGATAATTAAGAATGAAGTGGATTAATTCCGGGTAGTTAGTAAGTAAAATTGCCATCCCAACAGTGGTTGAAGAATGGTGCAATCATATGAGAGAACGGATTATGAAAAAAATACTCAAACTAACTTTTCACCAGATTTATTTTCATACCTGTGTTAAGCTCCACTTGTAATTTTTGATATTGAAATCATATTATTTATGGGCAGCTGATGAGGACTGAACGAAGTAAAATAGATTTATGTTACTTTACTTAAATCAGTGATTCTATGTTCGAGTTAATAGGTGTATGCATGAAATGCCAATCAACCTGTAAATTCCTAAAATTACTGAAAATACCACAAACTTAATTTTTATTTATTTAAACACATAAATATTGGTACAAGAAAGCACCAGATATATATGCGCCGCACAAATCTCATTCCATTTGTGTGAGGGCTGTGATACTGCCCAGGTGCCCAAACTGAAGCAGGTGGTTTTCTTAGGGGGCCACACCCGGAGCTTTTGACCTAAAGGTCTGATCCACAAGGCAGTGGAGCATCGTGTGGAGATGCAGTCCCATAGTAGCCGATGACCAACGATTGATTCATACGCCATTTGTTCCCTCAGAATCCTGGAGCCCATGTGCACCATTGGTTTGGAATCAGGGTTTTCCAACTCCCATAGGTGGAATTTCCGTTACATAGGTCTTGTAGGATCTAATTATCATGTAAGACGAAAAATGGATATAATTGACTAGACAGTATATTATTGATTGATGTTCAAAATCTGGTGTACTCCTGTCACTTTACATAAATTTTACATGTTAAGAAAATGAATTTCCACGTAGCTCCGAAAGCAAAAATACGGTGAACTTCCTACAAGATTAGTAGTTGAATAGTACAAAGAAAAAAAGCAATTAAAAGATATGTTTTCCCCTGAGTAAAAAAGGTGTATTATTGTGCCAGTGTGAAGGTAGGCCTAAAATTGATTAGAAGAGAATACTATAAATTCAGTCTTTGTCCACATAGACGAGATCCTTAAGCTAGACAAATATAAAATAGGCGTGATAGTGACACCAAGTGGAGTAAGAAGTTCTGTGTCGAAAACTATGAAAAAGTTATATAAAAACATCCGGATAGGTTCGAACCTGTGAATTAACTACTGAAGGTTGAGTTCAGTCAATAAACATCTGTTTAAATCAAACAGTACTAGAAGTTAAAGGAAAAATGGAATTGATGTTCAATACACTGCAGTGACATATAGGTGAGAGCGTATGTTTTTCAACCAGAGTTATAAGTTTTAGATGTTCAAAGTCAAGTAAACAAAACAATAACCGGTTATTTAGATGTATTAGATGTGTTACAATATGCCAATTCAACTGTATAGCAAAATACAAACCAACGTTATTAAATGTAAAATTTGTACCAAGTGCTTTGGGAGTATCACCTTGATGCAATTAATCTGCAATACCACTTATGCTACTTACAATTTCATAAGTAGATAAATGAAAAATTGATTTGTTCAGGAAAAATGTCGGGATAGACAGCATCGGGTATGAAGATATCACGAGACGACATAGACTGACTGGGAAAAAGGAACGAGAATAGTGGGACTTTTGAATTCATGTTCATTCAACAAAGTGGTTATATGTGGCACAAATACATTCACATAGCTTCATGGTTCTCACCGGACCACATTACAGAGAACCAGACCGATTATATTTTCATCACTAAAAAATTCAAAGGTCAATGGAGGACGTGAGAACCAAGAGAGGAGCTGACATAGCTTCAGATCACCACCAACTGGTGGTTGTCAAGATGAATCTGAATCTAGACAACTGGGTAAACAGCGTTACAAAGGTTCGACACAGCCTTCCTTTGAGATACTGACAAGCTTAACCAACTCAAGATAACTCTCTACAGCAGGTTCCAAGTTCAACAGGATCTACTGAAGGAAATCACTATGGAAGACAACTGGAAAAAGATCAAAAAGGCACTAACTTCAACGTGTCAGGAGGTTCTGGGCCGCAAGAAGCATCATAAGGAATGGATCTCTATTGAAACCCTGCACAAGACTCAAGAAAGGAAGAATAGGAAGAGAGCAATTAAAATCAGCCGAATAGAGAAATTCAAAGCAGAAACTGAATAGATAGAATCAAACATGAAAGTAAAGAGGAGCATTGGAGCCAAAATGCAGAAATGCATGGAGGAACTTGCAACAACAGCGGATAAAGCTGCATAAGAAAGAAATATGAAACAACTATATGACAACGAAAAAACTAGCAATGAAATATAGTAAACCAGAGAGACCAGTCAAGAACAAAGAAGGAAAGCCGATCACTGAGACTCAGGAACAGAGGGGAAGATGAGTAGATCACTTTGAGGAACTGTTGAATAGGCCAGCTCCAGTGAATCCATCGGAGACTGAAGCAGCACCTACAAACCTTCCTATAGATGTCACTTAACCAAAGATCGAAGAAATCAGGATGATCATCAGACAAATCAAGAGCGGCAAAGCAGCAGGACCAGAAAACATTCCGGTAGAGGCACTGAAAGCAGATGCAGCAGCAACTGCAAAGATACTCTACATTCTCTTCAGTAAG